>NC_137053.1:27565586-27605586 GCF_032717465.1 Coenobita brevimanus | reverse complement strand
GGAGAGGGAGGGGATGCGTTGATCAGGTGTTTGCTGTGAGACAAGTGTGTGAAAAGTATTTAGCAAAAGGCAAGGATGTGCTTTGGGCATTTATGGATTTAGAGAAAGCATATGATAGAATTGATAGGGAGGCTTTGTGGACTGTTTTAAGATTGTATGGACTTGATGGTAGGTTACTAAATGGGGTGAAAAGTTTTTATGTCAATAGTAAAGCGTGTGTAAGAGTGGGAAATGCTGTGAGTGATTGGTTTCCCGTGAGAATGGGGCTGCGACAGGGATGTGTGATGTCGCCTTGGTTGTTAATATTTACATGGATGGTGTTGTAAGGGAGGTGAATGCAAGAGTTTTAGGTGGAGGTCTGAGTCTGGTGAATGTTGATGGTGGAGAGTGGAATCTGAAGCAGCTGCTGTTTGCAGATGATACTGCACTGGTGACTGATTCAGAGGAGAGATTGAGACAGTTGGTAGAGGAGTTTGGAAGGGTGTGTGAAAGGAGGAAATTGAAAGTAAATGAGAATAAGAGTAAAGTGATGAAGTGTACGAGGTTGATAGATGGTAGGGGGATGAATAAATTTATGAATGGTGAGTTGCTTGAAATGGTAGAGTGTTTTAAATATTTAGGGTCACATGTTGCTGTGGGTGGAAGAATAGATGCAGAAGTGAAGTTTAGAATAAATGAAGTAGGAAAGGTGCTGGGAGGAATGAAAAAAGTTATTTTTTTTTTTTATTTTTTTTTTTTTTAATGTGTCCGACTCAGGGCATAGGCTTCACAGCCTGCTATCAAGGCCCAGCAGTCCTCCAACATACCATACACCTCTACATGTCGTTCCCTTAGAATGGATGTAAAGAGAAGACTGTATGAGGGTGTTGTGGTACCGACTGCGTTATATAGGGCTGAAACATGGAATATGGGTGTAGCAGAGAGGAAAAGTTTGAATGTAATGGAGATGAGGTGTCTGAGGAGTATGTGTGGAGTGACGCGTATGGATCGGGTGCGAAATGATGAAGTGCGAAAGAGAACTGGAGTTGTTCGGGAGATGGCTGGTAGAGTTGAGCAGAGGGTGTTGCGATGGTTTGGGCATATGGAGAGAATGGATAATGAGCGATTGGTGAAAAGGATAACTAGATCTGATGTGAGAGGTGTAAGGCTGAGAGGAAGACCACGAATAGGATGGATGGACAGTGTGAAGAGAGCGCTGGATGCGAGAGGGATGTCTGTTGAGCAAGGAAGAGTGGCTGTGCGTGACAGAAATAAATGGAGAGAAATTGTGAATGAATAAGTGATGACGCAGCCCTGAGGGGATATTCTCCAGCATTTGGTCTGATCAGCTAGTCAGGTCAGGTGCGGGTAAGGGGATGAGTCTGTTATGATGTGGCAGGGGTAAACCAGTTCTGCTGTCGGGCCCTCCTGCGGATGTCACTGATTGCATTGCGCAGTTGACCCTTGTGCGGTGTGGTGCGGTGAGGATCTGTCCGTTCTCCCCTTTGGGGCTAAGTTGCGAATGAATCATTGAATGTGTTTGAACGGATGAGTAAATGGGGAGTGTGTCGTCCTGTCTCGGCTACCTCCCTTTCCTTGGGGGAAGCAGCCTAGGTATATAGGTAGATAGTGTGTGTGTGTTTGTTTGTCCCTCATTCACTCCCAAACCAAGAGCCAGAGACCCCCAGACCCATGTATATTCCGAATCAGGGTGACCCAAGGATAGTTTTAGAGGGGTCAAAATTCAAATCTGCGTCATTTGAGGTCACCATTTGTGTTCGCCTTTTTGACCCGGGCAACGCCGAGTAGCTCTGCAGCCTAATTTTTGGCAGGGAGACTCACATAACCTCGAATTCGTAGATAGGCTATGTGAGGGTGACTTCTGAGGTTGTTTGAGGTCACCGGTCGAAGGCCATTTAAGGTCACCGATAATACACCCTAAAACGACTGGACCCAGCAGCCCAATTTTTGGCATGGAGATTCACATGACCTACAGTTAGGACATAGGCTATGTGAGGTTGACCTCCTAGGTCATTTGAGGTCACTGGTAACAGTAAACAAGTTCGCACAAATACTGTGCGTTAGTCTACGAGAGCTGAAATAGAAAGTTCCTGGACCTCTAATAATCCCTCTTCTAAAGCATAAGAGGTACATGGTCTTTCTGGAGTAGAAAGAAAGATTGAACTAGAACAACTAGGATTAGAGTGTCTGCCTTTTTGGTCCGGCAACGCCGTGTACCCCTACTAGTAGAGAGCGAGAGCGAGAGCGAGAGAGAGAGAGAGCGAATAAAGTTGTAGGAAAAGAAAGAGAAAGAAATTGAAACTAGCTGGAAGGGAAGGTAGCAGATACTAAGGCAATTTGAATGAACAAGAGGCGAGAATAAAACAAAGATTAAGTCGAGCATTGTGAGGATGCTGGAATATAAATGATACCTGAAACATAGCAGTAAGAGATGGAGATACTATAGTGATGAAAATGGTTGGAGAGGGAGTGAATAGAAAACTTAAAAGGATTTGGGAATGTATTAAGTGTAAGAAAAACGAACATACTTTGGATAAAATGCACGGAAGAACAGGTAAACCGAGAAGGCGGTGTCATGGGAAGGGAAGGAAGGGTTACGGAATCTTAGAAGCATAGAGAAAATGAAATTAAGGTGATATGGAAAGGAAGTATAAAAAGAGTTGGGAGGAAAGAAATAGCAAACAGAGAAAGGTAAGGAAGTTGTACAGTAACGGAAAGTGTTTGGGAAATGAAATGGAGGTGAAACTGGAGAGGATATGTTAAAGAAGAAACGGGAAGGTGAACTGAATAGGAATTATAAATGACTTGGAAAGAATACGGAAAGAAAACTGGGAAGGAAGAAAGAATAGTATTATAAGTAAAAAAAACGAGACTCCAGAGCAAATGAAAGAGGTTAGGAAGCGGAATGTTGAACAAAAAAAATGTGAAGGAAGATCTAGAAAATAACTAGAAAGAGAAACAAATTAAAAAAGCATGAGAGGGACGAAATGAAGGGAAGTGGTGAAAAGTGGGAATGGCTAGAGTTGCTTGGGGAACCGATGACAGTTGGATACGAAAAGAAACAGAGAATCTGTAAAGATTAATGTGCATTAAAGAGACAAAAGAAAGAGAATAGGAAAGTAAGAAAGGATGGATTAAAAAAGGAAGAAAATAAAGGAGAAAAAGAGACACCAAAGAATGAGAAAGATGGCGCTTGGAAAACTTGCAGTATATCAGTAGTGAACCAAGCAAAGTAGCAAAAATTTCTCGGCTGAATTTTGGTGCGCTGTTAAACTACATTCTGAGGTTTCAGCTTAAAAGGACGTAGGGAATATAAACGAGATGGCTCAAAATGTTATGGAAGTCTCGGTTTAATTCTGGGTCTGCTCTGTCCTGCCTGCGAATTTGTTGGTTTTAGTTAAAAACTGTAATTGCTAGGGAGCTTTTTTGAGTGCGGAGAGTTGGTAAGTTGATACGATTTCGTGTCTAATTGTGTGTGTTGAAATTTGTAATATTGGCCTCTCTCTCTCTCTCTCTCTCTCTGCATACGTATAGATAGATAGATAGGTAGATAGATAGATATAAATATCGATACAGTATGTACATATATATAGATATATCTCATCTCATCTCATCAGCCGTTTGAGTGTCCACTGCAGGACCGGCCTATCCCTACCGGGAAGTGGGGACGATACAGCCAATGTATCTCTAGCAAATGGCTTAGGCTGTCTGGTAGAGATTGTATGTATGGTGAGAAGTGCTTATAATTGTAATTGTAGTGTTGGAGTGGCTTTGGATGTGTGTGTAGTCTGTGAACCAAGTGTATTCGGCCCGCGCAAGCCAACTGGGTGCAAACATACTTTATAGTATGCGACACTGGTTTGACCACAGCACCCCTGATGTCCGCCAAGTAGTACGTGGCCAGAAGAACGCTCCCAAAGTTTATTACCCTGGCGGGGCGCGAACCCTCGTCCTTCACTGTACGAAAACGCACACTTTACCACTGTACCACAGAGGCTCCATATATAGATATATACATGTAAGTATATGTATGTGTACTGTACGTGTGTGTCTATGTGCATGTATGGGTGTGTATACACTGAGTCGAGCATGATCATGCATTCATTTCAGTTTGTATTTGCCTCTATTGCAGTAATGCCTTACCTGTGGGTGTGGCACCTTCTTGTGGCATCTGCAAGTGGCATAACATTTGTGTATGATATCTGGATATGTTTGTAAAATCTAAATGAGACCTCTGTATATTTTATGTGCTCTGCTCTTGGCATAGGCTTCTTCACAGCCTGCTCTCAAGGTCCAGTAGTCCTCCTACATATCATACTCCTCTACATGTCACCACTTCGGAGCTAACACCCACCGTCCATATTGAACACATGCTGGGGCTGCCTCATAAAAGACTGGTGTATTGGCATTAGCGGGGGTATTTTCACGTGTTGGCAGGTCTTCTGGTAGATCAGTAAAGTCTGATTTACATGAAATTCAAATCCTTAAACTGTTGCCTGCCCCAGCGGGGATTTGAACCTGGGTCTGGTAGGACCGCAGGCCACCTTTCTACCGATTGAGCCACTGCCTCCCCTTAGGGGTGTGTGTGTATGTACATATATATATATATATATATATATATAGATATATATTGTTACGCTGTCCGCCTGTCCATTCCCACGGGTGCAGCCGTTACAGCTGGGCTAGGGGATTATGCAGTATCTGTGTCATTCGCGGAGTTTAAATTAGCGAGTGTTACAAGTTCTTTTGTTTCTTTCATTCCTGCCACTGAGGGCAATTTTATTTAATACCATGCTGAGAATGCATTTGATTATTTTGATTGTCTTATGTGAGCTACTAGTATATTTAATGATGTTTTGCTTGCATTAGAAGTACCAATTCATTGTAGAGAGAGAGAGGCACGAATTTAAGTTCCTTATTAATTAATCTGATTCATGCGTTCACGCTTGGCTGCACACGAGCCTAGCATCAGGGCAGTGTTTTCCCAACCAGCTTCCGTATCGTGCGTGTGTGCACACTCCCTCTCTCCCCAGTCATTTTTGTGCCGAGCTGGCGTTTTCATTTAAGTTTATTTTTATTCTTTTGTTGCTGACTGAGGGAAGTAGTTATTTTATTTGTTTTTGTGACCCTGTTGTCTTTGGAGGGCCAGTCTGGCTCTAGTCTAGTCCTCTCGCTGCCTTTATTAACGTTCCCCAACACATGTACATACACACACACCCCTAACCCCTACACATTTCAATCCCATCTCCTTGCACAAGGCTAGTGAGAACTATCGTGAGCCATTAACTGTGTTCCCCCTTGGACACGGGTTAAGTAGAAAGTCGTCACCACCGGAAATAAGTGGGAGGTGTTCCTGTAGACTGTCTTGGGCGGTATTATTTCCGGTAGTGACGATAGTAGGCTAGATCCATAGGTAGGCTATTCCGTTTGTTAGTCAAAGTACAGTGTTGCGTATTTAAGTTCTTCCGTTGCGCAGTTTTCTCTAGTTTACGGAGTGTGAGTGCCGGGGTCTGCGTTATTTTTACTACGCAGTGGAGGCCGATCATCTATAACTACCTTGTTACCTTTTTGTAACAGCCCTGGACTGGCGCTACCGTAACAATATATATATATATATATATATATATATATATATATATATATATATATATATATATATATATATATATATATATATATATATATATACCTGAATACTAACACTTATTTGTGATATATATGTATGACACCTGCGTTATTAGGATCTGCATATGACCCCGGCATTATTAACCTATATGTCTCACCATTATATCAGTACCTGTATTATGAATTTTTGTGTATTGATACCTATGACTGACATATAACACCTGCACAGGTATAGTACCACCTATGTAATGATACCTGTATATCAATAAGTGCGGTAGCTTGTGCTATGTAGGGCTGGCTCAGGTTTAGATAACGTAAAGTACATAAGGTATAGGTGCTCGCACACCAAAACGCTCGCGAAACTCAGATTTAAAAGTACAGACTTAAAAACCTTCGCTATAAAAGTGCAAACTACTCGTAAAGCACCACTAACATTTGTAGGAATGGCGAAATTAGGTCGCAGAATTGTCTATTTTCTGCTTCACTCTTCTTTCCTTCTTCTTTTCTCCCTTTCCTTCTCCATCACTCATAATTCCAGAACGAAAAGTCGTACACAAGCGTGTTTGCACCAAAAACGCTTCCTACCAACCAGCGATGTGCCTTTTCATACTCACGGCAAAGTTCGGAGTACAATACACGAGTTGCTGCCTAAAAACCTGTTCTAGTCCTCAGATCTCTTCCAAGATATGCAAACTATACGGATTCTTGTTGTCCAATTCCATGTAAGCATTTGAGGTGTATTGTATCATACAGTTAAAAGTCGTTTTAAAGTACAGAATGTGTACTTTGTAGCTAGCTTCCATTAAAAAGTAGTAAATTAGAAAACAAAGGTTTTATTCTAAAATGATTATTAAGATGTAGGGATGGAAAAAGAGCAGAAACAAGAGATGAATGAGAGCAACGAAACAGAATAGCATGTGGGGTAGGAAGAGATTCAGAGTTCTATACCCATTACCACATTCCACCAGCTACAAACGTTTTGTGAGTACACTGTGGAAAATTAGTAATGTGTATGAGACTCTGAATCTTCTCCTTTCGTAAATGCTGTCTTGTTTCTGCACTTTTCCATCTAGTTTATTTATTACTTCATTACATCTCTGCATGAACACTGTTGTATATTAACATCTGTATGACTATTAATAAAAATCTTTATAATAACATTCGTAAATCAACACATGATTGTCACGTACATATTAACACGTATAGATTGACACCTGTATATTAACACCAATAACATAACTCATGTATGACAATTGTATATTAACACCTGTATAATAACACCTGCTCATGACACCTGCACATGATACGCGTGCCTCACCCACAGTACATAAAGAATCCTTATTTGTAACCTATACACAGGCTTCTTTATATTATAATCACAGGAAATGAGAGCACTGTATTTGTATGTGTTACTGATGACTGGTCTCTCATCAGATCTTTCTGATTTTTTGCTCTTCTCATGCTCAGTTATTCATTTATATCATTCTTCATCCTCTCTAGATAGATATATACTGTAGATAGATAGATAGATGGATCGAGAGAGAGAGAGAGAGAGAGAGAGAGAGAGAGAGAGATATACATGCATACATACGGGTAATATATATATATATATATATATATATATATATATATATATATATATATATATATATATATATATATATATTGTGTGTGTGTGTGTGTCGTTTATTTTCTGCTCGTTACTCCATCCCCTTTTCCTTTTAACTCTCCCTTTCCCCCGCCTGCTTTCCCTCCTTTCTCCCCGTCTCTCCTTCCTCCAGTGCTGGTGTGAGACATGGGCCAGTAAGTGCGAGGCGGGAGTGTGCTGCCTGGAATCTTTTGTTAAGGCCAGAATTCCCTTGTATGCAGGGCGTCGCGTTGGGGAGAAACAGGCAATTTGCGGGTCCGTTTCTGGGTGAAGTGGTGAGCAGGCGAGTAGGTAGGTATACAGGTAACTATAGGTAGGTAGGCAGATGGGAAAGTAGGATGGTAGGGTGGTAGACAGGGAGCCAAGGAAAGAGCTGGCATGGTAGGTAAGTACAACTGTAAACAGGGAGTTAAACATGTAGGTACGAAAAGATAAGAAGTACGCAGGAACTGTGGTAGACATTGAATTAAACAGACGGAGAAAGAGAGAGGTGGTAGCATATAGAGGTAAAGTGAAGGACAGTTAAGCAGGTAGGGGAGAAGTGTGGTGGGACGGCAAGTAGATACAGAGGTCAATAAGAAGGTAAGCAGCAGACTGATCCAGCAGTTTTCAGAGCGTCAGCACGCTAATTTACTGAGTCCAGCTCATTCAACGTCTGTGCCACCTGAATTGGTACTGCTTGTCCCCAGCATTTCTTCCTACAGTAGAATGTTACGCAGTACGATGTGCTGACAACAATGAGGGTATTTTACCGCTTGTCGATGGACTTAGGGAAGGGCACTGAAACGTTTACATGGCTACAGCAAACTGATTCCTAACAACAACTCCCCTGGTTACACTACAGTTGAACAAGCGTCATCAGAACTGCCGCTCATCCCCTTGGAGGTATGCAGGAAGAGATGAGAAGTAGGCAGATGGGTTGGTTAGCAGCGAGGTAGGCAGGTGGTAGTAAATGACAGACTGGTAAGATGGGAATCTAGGATAGGCTGGAAGGTAGGTATATGTATGGGGAATTAATTGGTTAGAAGGGACTCAGACTGGACATGGAAGTAAAAGGTCATGTAGGCTGGTAGACAGGAAAGTAAGAAATATGTAAGCTGAGAGGTATTTTTTTTTCCCGGCCTATCAACCATTGGGGCCGAAGCCCCTGGTTATTAAGGCCCTATATATATATATATATATATATATATATATATATATATATATATATATATATATATATATATATAAATATATATATATATACACACACATATATATATATACATACATATATATACATTTAAACATACATACACATATATACAAACATATATATATATATACATACATACACACACATACACACACACACACACACACACACACTTCCATCCATACATACAGACACACTTTCATGCAAACGTACATATATATATAATAATTTTAATCTTATTTTTTTTTCTTGGTTTTATATTTTTTATACCTTATATTATAAAGAAAAACTAATCTAAAGACCCTAAAACTAATCACCTAACAGACAAATCGCTAACCTATACTAAATCCTACAGAGACAAATAGCTAGACCTACACTAATGGTAAAAATACCTCGACTAACAGAACACCATCGACTGCAGATATGTAATGCCTTTCTACATTACATACCTGCACTCATCACCTGGTGACTGTCAGTCAAGGCACAACCTAATATAGGGGACATCAATATATGAAAGGGAACCAGACGAGTCAGGAACATTTCCATATACGTCAGCTGTCGTCCTTAATTAGAATAACTTAAGCAAGGTAATATAATGTATTTACATAATTTGTACAGAAAGTGAAGAACCTCGCCCAGCAGACCACCATCGTGCCCAATACCTTCCTATATTGCACACTTGCACTCATCAGCTGGTGACTGTCAGGCGAGGAACTTGGCCTGAGAGGTAAGCAATGAGATGGAAGTTAAATAACTCGACTGAGAAGTAGACAGGCAAGTACGAGACCTAGTAGGCAGGTTTGCATTCAGGTAGGGTGATAGGCAGGTAGCTTAGAAAGCGAGTTGAAAGGTAGGTAATAAGGGAGTAGGTAAGTAGAGAGGTAGCTATATTGGCAGACAAGTAATAAACTGATGGACAGGGTCCTAAAAGGATACGAAAGTTGTTTCTGAAACTAGTAGGGATGTGGCGTGCTCTGCTGTTTGTGAAGGTGTCATTGTATTGCTTTGAGTATGACTGCAGGCTGGTGAGAAGAAAGGTACAAAAACTCTCAGGAAAGCAGGTTACTAAGAAGACATGTGGGTAGAGGGGCAGGAATGTAAGCAAGTGCACTGAACGGTAAATAGGAGCCTTAGTAGAAGGACAAACGGGAAGGATACACATGTAAATGAAAAGACAGGTTGGTAATTGATAGCCAGGCAGGTAATGGATGGGCTGGTAATTAAGTGACTACTTAAGCAAGTAACAGGTGAGTCAGATAAGTGAATGGATGGAGAGGGAGGTATGAGGCTAGGCTGGTAAGCCGATTATCAAATTGGCATATTGACCGACAGGTAGGTAAGTGAGGGAGCTAGTAAACAGATGTTCTGTAAGACAGAGCAGAAAGTCAAGTAAACGAGAAGTTAGTACTGAAGGTAAACGTTAAGGCAAGTAGGTATGTGGACAGAGTAGAAGGTATGATGGTAGGTAGACAGGTACGGTAAATTAATGAACAAGGAGATATATAAATACATAGGTGAGTGAGAAGGAAGGCAAGCAAGAAGTTAGACAGGCATGAAATAGGTTAGTCATATGAAGCAGGCGCCAAAGGCCAGGCAGGATTACAGGCAACCTTTTAGGGTTGGAAAGATAGAGTGACTGAAAGGTAAAAAGTGGCTAAAACGGGGTGAGAAATGGCTGCAGGGAGAGAGACGGTCCACGACACACACACACACACACACACACACACACACACAACACAACCACAACCCTCCCGGACACATATAAGCGCCGACGGTCAAGCAACCCACACGGCACAGTAACATTTTTGAAGATAAAGATTTTCTGATTGTGGCGTATTCTGATTTGCTTCTGGATATGAGAGTGAGGGCATGTTTGTGGATAATGAGAGTCTCCGTGTAAGAAAAGGAATCTTGCGTTTACGTGAGAGAACAGGTGATAGTATGTGTGTGTGTGTGTGTGTGTGTGTGTGTGTGTGTGTAATTCACCGGGTCGGTCAGGATCACTTGATGGTCGTGATCGTCAGCTTTTACCCTCCCGGAAGGGAGCTGAAAGCTCATATAGTCCGATCTAAGGGCAAGGCTGTGACCTACACACACGCACACACCCGTCCCCTTGCTCAAGGGGGACAGTAACCACCCACTTCGTCAGTGAAACTTTTCGCAACCTGAGCGAGGCGCGAACTCCCGTCCACCAGTTGGCAAGCGAGAGCGTTACCACTGCACCCGCGAGCGGTGTGTGTGTGTGTGTGTGTGTGTGTGTGTGTGTGTGTGTGTGTGTGCGTGCTTGAATATTTGTTTGCGTGTATTTATGCGGATGTGTGTGCGTGCGAGTGTGCGTGCGTGTGCTCGTGCAGTAGCTCTCTCTCTCTCTCTCTCTCTCTCTCTCTCTCGGATAAAACTCCTCGTATGCTGAATGTTCGTGTTGATCACCATCACTAAATCCAGGAAAAGGAAAAAAAAAAAAAAAGAACCTGATATTGCGGTTGGGGTAGAGAGAAAAAATGTTGATAAAAAATCCAAAGCTTATTCAAAAGGGAACCATGATGAAGGTAAGATAGATAGATAGATAGACAGGTAGACTGAGGTTTAATCACATTGGGTTTACCGAGAGATTTAAGGATATTGTTAGTGGAAGGGTGTGTGAAAGACATGTATACAGTAGAGAGAGGGAGATTGGTGAGGTGTTGAAAATGGAGGGAGTGAGTGGGAGGAAGGGGGAGTGAGGATACTGAATAGAAATGAAGGAGTATGTAGGGGGTTTGAGGATGTGAGAGGGATATTATGACGGGAGAGAAATAAGGAAAATAAGTGTGCGGGAGCATGTAATGATAATGCTGAATAGTAAATGCAAGAATGACATTGTAGGGTGTGAGACTATACGAGGTGCTACCCAAAAGATCCAGTAATTTGAATATTGTAGGGAAGTAAGTTACCTCCTAATTCTCACTGTCGCCTTCGAAGCAGTCCCCTTGGGCATGTATACAGTGGTCCTAGCGTTTTTTCCACAAGTCCATGCGTCCCTGTCAGGGCTCCCACTTTACCGTTGCCATATTACCCCAACAGGTGCTTAGATTTCCCTAGATTTGATCAAAATTCCCCAGATTTTTCTTTGCATAATGCTAGAAAAGATTTATGAAAATGCACAGCTACATTAGAAATCAATTTACTTCAAAAACTGAAGCACTAGAACATTTTTTTTTTCATTTAAAAAAAATCAATGACCTGCCTGAAGCTGGAGCCGTAGCTACTGTTGCCTTGAAGTATATACAAGTGCTCATGGGCCCTTCAGGCCCTCTTGCACATGCTCCTGTTGAGGGCTATCGTGCTGCGCTCCTGGTTTCTCGTGCTTCGCACTTGTTTCCTCGTGCATCTCACTCGTTTCCTCGAGCTTCGCGCACGCGTTGCGATGATTTCAGGTAATCCGAGTCACGTTCATGTGCTGTTCTAGTCTAACGTTGTCAGTATCGGCCGTCAAGGAAACATTGAAGGGCCATGATGGTTCGTATATGTGCTGTTCTAGTCTGACATTGACACTTGGATTTTTTGCAGGTAACCATTTTTTTTTTATGCGAGGAAGAAAGAACCAAAGGCCACTAGCCCGCAATATCAGTTCCCTCCAAGAGAAAAAAAAAAACAATAGAGAGCCATATTCAAGATCCGATCATTACTAGATGCCTGGACACACTGCGTTTGAAAGACTGGAGATCATAGGCAGAAGGAAATACAGACAGAGGGAGACAGTTCCAGAGTTGACCTGTTGCATAAATGAAAGACCGGGAGTAACGGTTAACTCTTGCATTAGAGAGTTGAACAGAAAAGGGATGAGAGTTTGCTACTAGACAGGTGCTACGCACCCATTCTAGAGGTGGAGGAATGCATGCAGACAATTCAGAGGAGCAGTGACCATTGAAGCAGCGATAGAAAAGAGATAAAGATGCAACAGTGCGGCGAAGAGACAGAGGTTGAATGGAGTCAATAAGAGGAGGAGAGTTAATGAGATGAAAAGCCTTTGACTCCACCCTACTGAGAAGAGCTGTATGTGGGGACCCTCCCCACACATGAGAGTTGTACTCCACACAGGGGCGGATAAAACCCCTGTGTAGAGTCAACAATTGTGCAGGGGTAAAGAAAGAACGGAGTCGGCTTAACACACCTAATCTCTTGGAAGCAGATTTTACAAAAGATGTAATAAGATCTTTCAAAGATAAGTCCTGAGTAAATGAAACCCCAAGCATGTTCAAGGATGATGCAGGATGAAGCTGAATATTATTAAACATTAGTGGGTATACCTGTGGAAGATTTTGTCGGGTTGACAGGTGTAAGAACTGAGTCTTAGATGCATTAAACTCAACAAGATTATTTTTACCCCAGTCAGATATAGAAGCCAAGTCAGACATTAGGTGTGCCATAGCCTCATCCCTTGTTTGTTGAAGTAACTGTTGAGATGGGCGTTGCGTGATCCGAATGGAAAGGTGAAGGGTGAAGTCGTCAGCGTATGAATGGATAGGATTAGATGTACAGCTCAGAAGGTCATTGATGAATAAAAGGAAGAGAGTTGGTGATTGGACAGAGCCCTGAGGAACACCTGTTATGAGTCCATATTATATTTACAAATCATAATAGATAGATAGATAAATAGACAGATAGACAGCTCTATGCGAGCCTGGGAATGGGAAATGATATTGCAAGTTAAACTGAGGAAAAGCTGACAACAGATTTGGAAGTAGCAATGTCAGGAGATGATGCAGGTAATTTGTCAGCGAAATAGCAGGAGAACAAACCCTAGTGACATACACACATACTCACACACAGGTTTCTGGAACTTTCCAACCACAGTGTAACAAACGTGACACGACCCCTGTTTCACCAGAATTTAGGAAAGAGAGCTCAGAAGGAAGCTAGCCACAGAACAGGCAGGTAGCAGGGAGAAGGGCTTAGCAACATGGAGAGAGAGAGAGAGAGAGAGAGAGAGAGTGAGTGAGACAGAGAGGTAGCTCGCGGGACTCTACTTAACTTCACTCGTTTGTGAGAGACTTTGTTAATATTTCCAAGACAAATAAAAATAGTCCCATACTATTCTTTACCTCTCCTGTCATTGCAAGACAAAAGGGAATTAAGATTTTCTACTTACAAACAACTCAAGTATAACAACCGCTCATCCACAAGTCTAATATATAAAACTTCTCTACAAGTAACTACAAAGTCCTTTTTTATGACATTTGGTGGCAGCGGTGGGATATGCACCTCGTCTTCGAATCAACAGTGAATTTCTACAAAAGCAGGCGACACTCTACAAGATTAGCTTCAGTTCTACAATGAATTCCTACAAAATACAAGCCCACGAGTGTACAATTGATTCTTCATTATGAAGAGTGAAAAAAAAAAAAAATGCCTCTCACAACCAACAACTCACAACCAGCTCCTGACAGTATTCTCTCCAACCCCCCCTCCGTCTCCCCAATCATCACGCTGATGTAAAGGTGAAGAGGTCACAGGACGCCTTGCAAGTAGTTTAACAAAATACTGATACAAACAATCTTGCAATTTCTACGACGAACCAACGAACTACAACCGTCTACAATCAACTACAAGTAACAACTCTATGAGTTGTCTGTATAATCTACACGCACCTACAAGTAGCGGCAGTCTTCATCCCACAACGAGTAAATCACAAGAGAAAAGGACCGAGAAAACATCGAGAAAGAAAAACAAAACAAACAAACGAAGAATGAGACACAACTCACACCTCACAACCACCAGACCTCACCCTTCTCTCTCTGCTACATCCACCCAACCTCCACTGCTGACGCAGGAGTGAAGAGGTCAAAACAACGAAGCGAATACCAAGCCCATATTCACAACTCATCTTACTCACTTATCTTCACTGAGGTTACTCATCACTACTCATTTACTCACCACAGCTACCAGTGTGGGAAGTCGACGTCACCATACGTGTTTGCTGACAGGACGCCAAGCCGTGTGTCTGACACCCCACAACATGTCAATCAACCCGTGAAGAACAACGCTATCATCATGTGCAACACCACTCACACCATTTCCACTACGGTAAAAATTAGTGAGTTACTTCATTTATACGATACACAGTGATAGACGACACATTTTTCACAAACATATAAAACGTGCTGTATAGTTACAACTTAAATACATATACCTATTTCAATTATCTTCATAATTCAATCATTAAATACTTGCACTAACAATAAATATTCTACACTGTATATATACATATTTATTATAGCATTTATTTACTACCAACGAGTGTTAACATTTATACCTACATAAAATACGTGTTTTATACATACAGCTATACATTATTACATCTACAAAGTGATAAAGAAAATATACCATCACAGTTACTCAGTGAGCGATTAAAAGAACTGTATTAAACATTTATTAATTAAAGCTACCTTGTGGAAACAGATAAATTAAGTTACAAGAAAAACCAGAAAAAAAAAAAATGGCCAACACAAATGGCGTTAGCAAGACTGGACATCTTCAACACAATCGTGAAGACAAAGATTTCCACACAGTGCTGACACATATATTGCCCATGATAGGTACAAGTGAAGAACAAGTCAGTGTATAAAGTTAATACTGTATATAGTGTATATATATTTTTTATATAAAATAGCAAAATATGGGACTATATAATATCATTTTCAGTAATATCTGTGCAATATAAACTAAACCTTAAAAAAGGGTCCCTAGGAAATTAGCCAGCAATTATGCAACCATGAACAACACAGAAAAAGCGTAGACGAACGAAGAAAAACAAACTATAGAAAATCAATACATACCAAAAAAAAAAAAAAAAACGAAAGAAAAGGAAATAGAGTAAGATCACATAACAAACAAATGAAAAGAAGTGTAAGTGTTACTAGAAATGCCAAAATACCACATAAACTACAAACAAAAAAGCAAATTGTTGTCTCCACAAGCTAGTGGCATGGCACCTCATATCATCGACCGCAGCATGACCGGATTCAATGTTAGGACTGCAATTATTACAATTATGTAACTACAAACGATATGTAACAATTATGTAACGACAAACGATTGCATTATATTACACTTGCTACAATTATGTAACGACAAACGATTGCATTATGTTACACTTGCAACAATTATGTAACTACAAACAATATGTAACAATTATGTAACAGTTGAATTAACAAAATGTAACTTTTATGTAACTTTAACTACAATTATGTAACTACAAACAATATGTAACAATTATGTAACAGTTGCATTAACAAGATGTAACTTTTATGTAACTTTAACTACAATTATAAGGCCAACGCAATTATGCGTTACCACAATATTATGTAACAATTCATAAAATGTTACAATTATGTATTACTACAATATTACTACAATGTAACAATTACAATACAATTATGTAACAATTCACAATGTTACAATTATGTATTACCACAATTCTGTATTACCAGAATCATCTTACAAGTTAGATGAAATATTAGACATTACTAAAGGGATAACTCAATATGTAATGTATAACCTAGCAGTATTACCATTGCACAGTTATATGCGTATGTCTGTTATACATACACATCTTACCAAAATGTCATACAACAACCATTGCATTTATTCAGATATGTACACAACTTGTTTAAAATATAATATTACTGAATAATTGCTATTTACTATGAATGTTATATGTATACAATATTATAATCAATATTATGTCCTAATAGATAAGCATATGTCAATGATAATTGCTGTCGGAGGACCTTCAGTGGCGTGGGCCGAGCAATGTTATGAGTCCATATTATATTTACAAATCATAATAGATAGATAGATAAATAGACAGATAGACAGCTCTATGCGAGCCTGGAAATGGGAAATGATATTGCAAGTTAAACTGAGGAAAAGCTGATGACAGATTAGGAAGTAGCAATGTCAGGAGATGATGCAGGTAATTTGTCAGCGAAATAGCAGGAGAACAAAGCCTAGTGACATACACACATACTCACACGCAGGTTTCTGGAACTTTCCAACGACAGTGTAACACAAGTGACACGACCCCTGTTTCACCAGATTTTAGGAAAGAGAGCTCAGAAGGAAGCTAGCCATAGAACAGGCAGGTAGTAGGGAGAAGGGCTTAGCAACATGGAGAGAGAGAGAGAGAGAGAGAGAGAGAGAGAGAGAGACAGGGAGGTAGCTCGCGGGACTAACTTCACTCGTGTGTGAGAGACTTTGTTAATATTTCCAAGACAAATAAAAATATGTAGTCCCATACTATTCTTTACCTCTCCTGTCATTGCAAGACAAAAGGGAACTAAGATTTTCTACTTACAAACAACTCAAGTATAACAACCGCTCGTCCACAAGTCTAATATATATAACTTCTCAACAAGTAACTACAAAGTCCTTTTTTTATGACACACCACTGTTGATAGATCTAGGAGAAGAACAATGACCGTCTACAACAGCGGCTATAGAACGACCAGAAAGGAAGCTAGCGATGAAGGCACAGATAGAAGGATAGAAACCGTAAGAGGGCAGTTTGGAAATTAAAGATTTATGCCAGACTCGATCGAAAGCCTTTGAGATGTCAAGAGCAAAGGCAAAGCTTTCGCCAAAGTCCCGAAAGGAGGATGACCAGGAGTCTGAAAGGTAGGTGAGAAGATCGCCAGTGGGGCGTCCCTGACAGAACCCGTATTGACAATCAGAAAGAAGGTTGTGATAGGAAAGATGCCTTAAAATTTTTCTATTGAGAATTGACTCGAAAACTTTTGAAATACAGGACGTTAAAGCAATTAGACGATAGTTAGAGGGTTGGGAATGGTCACCCTTCTTAGGGACTGGCTGAATGAGAGCAAACTTCCAGCAAGAAGGAAAGGTACAAGTGGACAGACAAAGGCAAAAGAGTTTGCCTAGGCAGGGTGTAAGCACAGAAACACAGTTCTTGAGAACAACAGGAGGGACTCCATCAGGTCCATATGCCTTGTTAGTATTGAGGCCAGTGATAGCAGAAAATACATCAGCTGAAGAAATTTTAATGTCAGCCATGAGGAAGTCAGAGGGGGGAAGTGATGGAGGAACAGCACCAGAATCGTCTAAGGTGGAATTGATCGTGTTATTTGCAGCTTCGGGAATGGAACCCAAGTTGTCCACATGTAAGTCCAAGATATTAACCACTCGGCCACGGCATTCGACCGGGCGCCGGGAGAGGCGTTTTGGGGTCAAAATTTGATCACTCATTAAATATAGTAAAAGTTTTTCAATCGTGATGGGACCAAGTTTTTTCACATCAGGGAATTTCTTTCCAATGATGTTGCCAATTTTGGTGCGATTTGAATGTGTAGTTTTGGCTGCCCAAAATACACACACACACACACACACACACACACACACACACACACACACACACACACACACGTCTGCTGCTATAGTATATTAGATTATACACGGACATGTCATTATTCATATTGTTGTCACTATTTCTATCTTCATCATTCATGACTACAATATAACTGAGACATCAGCACTACTTTGTTAATTAGCTTTTTGATTATCATCAAAAAAGAAAAGACACTAAGCTCACTTACAACGTGGCCCACACACAAGTTATACAACAATGACGGCGAGTCCGAGCTGCTCTGCCGAGGGCACTCAGTGCAACCAAGTGAGCCAATGGGTAAATCACCATTGACAACAGATCCATCGTGACTCCTGCAGTTTCACTGGCTGAGATTTCAAATCGGGGAGTGGGGTTCTGTCAGCCAATGAGTACCTTTTATGTGGGCCCTGGATGGTTGACTGGTTAGGCGAGATATTTGAAAAGTTATTGTTTAACGTTAGTATTTTATTCTGGCGCTGGTGTGATTTAACCCCTACATCGCGGGCTTGTTTACCAATGACTTGCGTGTGCCGCGGGGTTATTTGGGCTCCGACAGACTCTCAAAAAATATTTGCCAAAAATCAGTTATTAGTCCTAGAATAATAAAATTACATCTGCTTATGGCACATACCTTCAGCTTTCTCCTGGAATGATTGTTGAGCCTTCGTCTGTTACCGTAGGACTTGTGGAGACCTCTGAAGTAGGGTAACGAAGTCTCCACTTTACACTTCCCGACAACCCGTAATATGATTACCACAGCCAGATACAAACACTATAAACACTATTCTACAATTTTCAAGTAGTTTGGGATCCATACTAAAAAAAAACACTGTGAAAGCAATGGAAATTACGAGCGCGTCTGATCGTCGCACTGGCACTAGTTCGCTCTTGGTAGTCTGTCATTTATTATTCATAAAACCCCTCACACTTTATATTTCTATTACTATATAACACTTATATATATCTACAGTCTTTATCCATAAGTTTCCTTCAGTAGTATTAGTTTATTGTCACTGTAGGGATTCAATTTCTTTCAGTAAAATACGTAGCATTCACTTTCTCGTCCTGTATACTGGCATTGAGAGTGAATGTCACTTTCATCTTCACTCTCATAACTCATAGCATTCAGACATGCTAGAGTGAAACTTTCACTTTCATTACTCCTAGGGTATATACTCGTATTCTTATAATACTACTCATTTACATTTCTATTTACGTTCTCTATTTTATTTACGTTATTTACATTTCTATTTTATTTACATTGTGTTGTGCACTGTCACTTGAAATAACTTATAAAACTATTTTCCATTGTTCACGTATATTTACATTCATTACTTTCACTTGCTGTTTACACATTATTTACACATTATTTACAATTCCACTTGCACTGTTTTACTCAATAGAAAGATCGTAGTCACTCTTTTATCAATTGTCAGCCCTTTACCTCTTTCCACACGAGGTTTAGCAGGGGGTAAAGGTCACAGGGCCATTTGCATGGGGGTGAAAAAAGACCTTGAAGTCAGCAAGAAGAAACATACGTACTCTCACTTCGGAAGATGAGAGTGAACTGATAACGGAGGACCAGCGTGGAGGCCTGCTAGGGGTTATTCAGAGTTACCAATATTACTTCTTGAAACAGCTAAGTCTAGCACTGATATGATTGGCAGGAAATCTAGACAATACATTATAAATTTGGTAGTTCCAGGTGAATGTAAATATCACTTAGGCTTCTCCCTTCCCTCCTTACATGTATATTTATTACGAAAATAGATTATACGGCATATTTCAAGGGGAAAAAAACAGCGAAAATTAGCGAACGAGTGCACGTGAGGTGTTGTCAGGTGATAATTAGCCAATTCCAGGTGTATGGCACTCTCACTTACCTTATTTTTTTCATGTATATATTATTTGGTATAAGAATAGGACATAGGGCTTATTTCAATGGATGAAATCAGTGAAAAATTCCAGGGAAGATTTACTTAGCGTAGCACGGCCGGGCAGGCGAGAGGATAGGGTAATGGAAAGGGGGTAGGGAGGGGAGTCAAGAACGGGGAGAAATGGCTAAATTGTCAACAATGGATGGGAGTACAGATGAGATTAGGAGTGCTGACTAGTGTTGGACATTGGCAGTACTGATAGATGATACAAGCCCCCACTTGGAAGCCCGGGTGAATTCAAAATAACACAGAATCACAAAAGCGACGCCCTGTGGTATGATCCCTTGCTCCCAATCATCACGAAAGTGACGCCCCGCGGTTAAGGGGTTAAGTGCATATGGACATATTCCCTAAATAGTCCCTGGTGATGCAAAAAAAAAAAATCCATAGAATTCCGTAAATTTTTTGAAATCCCCAGATTATTCCCTAAGACCCTCAAAAGTTCCAAGTCTACAGAGAATTCCCTAAAAGTGGGAGCACTGATCCCTGTGTGGTGATAAATCCTGAACCCCTGGAAAAATTTGACTCCTTGCGTTCATTGCGCATGCGCCATCGGCCGCCTGAATCATGCCAGACGTACGAATCATTCACTCTCTAACTCTGGAGACAAAAGAACTCGTTGCTGGTTATTTCGTGTTTCGGTGAATTCGGACTAAGAATTATCGCCCACGATAATCTCGACTGATTTATATTGTTAAGCCGGGTCATTTTTATCATTTTAGAAGCTTGATCTCACATTTACTTTCTTTCTCTTCTCTGTCGTAATATATGATGGGTCTAATTCGTTGGGCCGAACAAAATAAGGGACAAGTCCACTGTAAACAAAGAAATTGTGGTATAGTGAGATAACTTGTCCCCTTGAAAAATCTTCTGATCCCGTAAAGCATTCAACGTATTGCACTTGGTTTTTCTTTGAGTACATGACTTACTGGATCAACTACCTCCATCTCATTATACTTAATTAAATTTTAAATTCTCAACTCCTTTCTTTTCTTCCTCTTGCTGCCTCTTGTACTTTATTCACAGTGTCTTTTCTCTCCTGTCTCGCCTGTAATCAATTCTTTTGGCCCCTGGTATAAGTTTAGCTTAATGTAGTTGGTCCAACATGCCATATCCTGAGCCCTTGTACTCATACATATTTGCTTCCTTGGAACTGTGGAGAAGTATATATACTAAAGAAAGTTTAAAATTTTTTTTCAATACAGTCCTAGAGTTCAAGTCATTTACCATAGCCACTGCTGAAAATCATTTTGATAAAGTAACAGTGCTTTAATAATACTGGTGCAGTGGAATGTTTTTGCTTATCCTCATGTTAAATTACACTCCTAATAAGGAAATCCATGACAAGACATGTTGAAATGCTGCAGAAGGCTTGTATATAGGATAATACTAATTATTTGTTTTAATGAAATGATTTATTAAAGTTATATGACTATATTATTACTTGCAGGTTAAAGTGCCGTACCACTGGATTAATCTTTAACATCCTAACCCACCCAGGCCTTAATGAAATGGTAAATACTACTAAATACAACTGTGATCAAACTTAGCCTATATTCGTGACAGCGAGAGGTGGCGGAGAAGCCCGTCCCACTCTTCCCACTGGAATGCCTGTGATTGGCGGATGGTGGGGTGAGAGGTGCGTGGGTGAGGTTAGCAGTCCATTTGATGACCAGTACAAGTGTACCGTCTAATCTGGAAAGACATCTTCACCTGTCTGGTGCGATCCTCTCTCTCTCTCTCTCTCTCGACCCGAGAGATTAGACCTCTCTTCTCGAGGTCTAATCTGCCCACCTGTGCGGCCCAACTCAACGGATATCCACTACTGAAAGGGAAGTCCATAATATATTTTCTTAAATATAACCATTAACTCTAACCCCAATTCTCCTAATTATTTACTTGCTAAATTGTGTCCCCTCCCCTGACTTAGTAAATAACATCAACATGCCCCCAGTACGAGTTCCTTGTCCCTCATGTGGAAACAAATTCTTCAATGATTGGTTTCCGAAATTCGGAAGGCCCGATGCAAAATGTTTTATGTGCTTGACCAATGAAAATATTCAGTATCTAGAAAGTACTATCAAAAGTCATCAGTATGCAATTGAGGATCTGAAACAGGAAAATGCAGACCTCAAGGTAGAACTCAAAAAAGCGAAGGAAAGCCCCCTGAATACGACTCAGTATCTAGAAAGCACCATTAAAAGTCATCAATATGCACTTGAGGATCTGAAACAGCAAAATGCAAACCTCAAGGCAGAGCTTAAAAAAGTGAAGGAAAGCCCCCTGAATATGACTCCAGCCGACCAGGCATTTCAAGTAGTATGTAATAAACGAAAATGTAAAGAAACGCCTAAGAAAACACCCGAAATTCCTATATCCAACAGGTTTTCCGTTCTTTGTGATGAAGGGGAAAATAGCAGAGTAAAACAGGTCGTCCATAAGAACGTTAAACATAGAAGCCAGGATATAAACAAAGCAAGTGGACGTCTCCTGGACACCAAATTCAGCTCTAGGGAGAGCACCACACTGGTGGTTGGTGACTCCATATTAAGAGGTCAAGGTGCTGCCTTTGCATCAAATAATAAAGGCAAGAAAAGATCAGTGAAGGTTGTACCTGGCAGCAAGATTGACATGATCACCAAAGACATTGCAAGTACACCAGTCAGTCGAGATGCATGTCTTTTAGTAAATGTAGGAACAAATGATGCACACGACGGAGGTAGGGTTTCCACCAAAAATATCTTGCAGAAATATGAAGCCCTTCTAAAAGTAATGAAAAATAAGTCACATAAGTGCGTGGTGAATGGTATATTGCCAAGGCTACGTTCCAATTCTTACTGCAGGAACAGAGTAGTAGAAATTAATGGAGCCCTTAAGGAAATGTGTACCAGAGAAAACATATATTTCAATGATGTCTGGAACAGATTTGTTGAAAAGCCAAGCCTCTTTAGACAAGATGGGGTACACTTAAATGCGAAAGGAATTGCAGAGATGGGCAATTTGATAAATATGGCCGTTTTTAAAATCCACGAGAATGCAGGTGTGGCGGAAATACCTGCGCCCCCTGGGGACCTCACGGACGCTCCCACCTCACCCACCTCGCCCATCACCCCAGCCCCGCCCCTCACCCTCACCTCACCCTCCCCTAATCTCACAGTCGCGCAGTCACCCTCCCCCTCCACTCCCTCCCTATCCACCCCTCCACTGACCCAGGGAAATTAAATCATAATTCCCGGGGAGATGGTGTATCCGGATTAGCCTTACAGTCAAAGCCAACCACAGAGCAAATCAAAGTATTATCATTCAATGCTCGCAGTCTTAGAAACAAGTTTAACGAACTTAAAATCCTTCTAAGTGTCGAAGATTTTCATATAATTGCCGTAACAGAAACGCATCTTGATATAGGTAATAGAGATTTATTAGCTGAATACCAGTTAGACTCGTATATTTTCACTATAAATGCAGAGAAAATGGACGCCGAAGAGGTGGTGTTGGGATATATGTTAAAAATCACTTAAACCCAACAGGGGTAACCTTAAATGGACAGAACACCGAACTGGTCTGTGTCAAATTACGTTTAAAATATATGAATATAAATATTGCTACAGTCTACCGTCGTCCTACTCATACTCCAGAGGAAGACACAGAACTATATAGTACCTTGCAGGAAGTTCTCGATGGGGACGAAACGTTGATTACCAGCGACTTCAACCTGCCGCCAGTAAATTGGAATACAGTTACCGGTAGCAGTAATAATGACAAAAGAATGACAGATTTTATTAAGAACAACTTTTTATTTCAATGTGTCACGGAACCGACAAGACAGGGCAATATCTTAGATCTTGTTATCACTACAAATGAAGATATGGTCTCAAGCCTCACTGTGGGTGAACATCTAGCATCTAGCGATCATAATCTCATAAGATTTTCCATGAATCTCTCACATAATGAGTGCACAAGAAAAACTAAAATGCCGGACTATAAAAACGCAGATTTTAACGGCCTAAAGGACGCCCTGAGTACACTAGCTGAACACAGAAAAAATTAATGATGGAAACGAAATTTGGGCAGAATTTAAGCACGTATTCATGACCGCTCAAAACAAGTACGTGCCAATGAAATCCAGACAAAATAAGGGTAGAAACAAACCAGCGTGGTTTAATGCCGATATTAGCAGAGCAGTTAAAGAAAGAAACCGTCTCCACACCTTGCTTAAAAGTCACACTAGTGAATTACTCACAGGGCAATATACCAGTAGTAGAAGAAAAGTTAAAAAACTCATTAGAACAGCTAAACGACAATTTGAAATTGATGTAGCAAAAACAAGTTCTACGGATCCTAAGCTTTTTTATGGATACATTAACGGCAATAAGATACTCAAGGCGAGCGTTGATCCACTTATCAGCGACGAGGGTGCTCTTATCACGGACGATCAGGAAACTGCCTCTACTTTAAATAAGTTTTTCAGTTCAGTTTTCACAGTAGACGCCAATGACACCATCGAAGAGAATCAAATGTCAATCCAAAACGCACTAAGTGATATGCATATTAGCAGTAATGAAGTGAGAGATAAACTTAATAGAATGAACAGTAATAAGACTCCCGGCCCAGACAATTTCTACCCTAAAATACTAAAAAATCTGATGGATGTAATATGCAGCCCTCTAACATCTATCTTTAACAAGTCCCTACAACAAGGAAAGGTTCCAGTAGACTGGTGACTGGCTAACGTGACTCCTATATATAAAAAGGGCAGTAGAGATCTACCAGGTAATTATAGACCAATTAGCCTAACCTCTGTCTTGGGAAAGATCCTCGAATCATTAATTGGAGATAGGATAGTTGAGTTCCTAGAAACTAATAACGTAATTAGGAACAGCCAGCATGGCTTTAGAACGCAGAGATCCTGCGTGACAAATTTAATTGAGTTTTACGATTCACTTTTTAAAATAAATGATTGTACCAGGTCACTTGATACAATCTACTTAGACTTCCAGAAATCCTTTGACAAAGTGCCACATGATAAACTAATGACAAAAGTAAGATCACTTGGAATTGCCGGAAATATTCATAGGTGGAAGTAAGAAG
The DNA here is from genome assembly GCF_032717465.1 of Coenobita brevimanus. Taxonomy (NCBI): domain Eukaryota; kingdom Metazoa; phylum Arthropoda; class Malacostraca; order Decapoda; family Coenobitidae; genus Coenobita; species Coenobita brevimanus. The sequence goes on along the minus strand of NC_137053.1, from coordinate 27,580,708 downwards.
GTTAGCTAGGAGAGATAAAAGAAGATGTGTGGATGAAAAGGTTGCAGAGACTGAAATCTTAATAAACAAAAATGATGGACAGAGTCAAAGAATAGCATATGAATCGATTAGAGAACTTAGTGGTAATGCAGGTAAACGCAAGGAAATACCAGTTAGAGACAGGGAAAGAAATTTATTGACCAAAGATGGAGATATTAAAAATAGATGGAAAGAGCATTTTGAGACAGTTCTTAATAGACCAATACCACCAGAAGAGGATATACCGTCTGCTCAGGAAGATTTAAATATAGAAACAGGAGAGTTGAGGCTTGCAGAAGTGGAAAAAGCAGTAAAACAGTTAAAGAATAATAAGGCACCAGGGGAGGATGGTTTATTTCCGGAAATGTTTAAAGTGGAGGGGGATAGATTAATAATGATCTTGACCAAGCTATTCAATAAGATATGGGTGACGGGGTTACTACCATCAGTTTGGAAGAATGGTGTAATTGTTAAAGTTCCGAAGAAGGGAGACCTGAGTGAATGTGGTAATTGGAGGGGTATCTCTTTGTCACCGATAGCTTTGAAAGTTTTCAGTAGAGTGTTGTTAAATAGGTTGGAGCCGGTGGTTGAGGGTATTCTGAGGGATGAACAGGCTGGTTTTAGAAAGGGACGTGGTTGCAATGATCAGATCTTTATAGTTAGGCATTTGATGCAGCAAGTTAATGAAATGAGAGTACCGTTAAGTCTTTGTTTTGTCGATTTTGAAAAGGCTTTTGATAGTGTTTCGAGAGAGACTATGGGGAAGATCATGAGACATTATGGAATACCAGAGGAGTTTGTGAGGGTCATTATGAACATGCATGAGGACACATTTTGTAAAGTGATGGTTGATGGTTGTCTGAGTGATTCGTTTGAAGTCAAGTCCGGAGTAATTCAAGGTGGTGTTCTATCGCCTTTACCATTTATATTGGTCATTGATTACATTATGAAACGCGTTGGAACAGAAACCGGTGCAGGTATACTTTGGGGAGAGAACAGGAAACTTTTGGATTTAGATTATGCAGATGATATAGTTTTGATTTGTGATGGGCCAGAAGAGATGCAGAGAGTGTTGGACTGTTTGGTGAGTGAAGGTCGCAAGGTGGGTTTGGTTATTAATTGTGGGAAAACTGAAATAATCAATATGAATATGGAAAATGCGCAGGAATGTGTAATTGGAGGTATGGTTGTAAAGCAGGTTGATAGGTTTAAATATTTAGGTACTTACTTAGCCAAGGATGGTTCTTTAAACTTTGAATTCGAGGAAAGGTTAAAGAAGGCTAATCAGGCAATGGGAATGCTTAAAAATATTTGGAATAATAACAATTTTTCTGTGCATACAAAAATCAAACTTTATAAGGTAATGGTTAGGAGTATCTTAATTTATGGACACGAGTCTTGGTACAGCACAGTGACTATGGAAAATAAATTCTTGGTGTTTGAAAATAAAGCACTTAGAAGAATATTAGGAGTTAAGTGGTGGGAAAGGATACCAAATAGTAGAATTAGAGAAATAACGGGAGTGCAGCCGATCGATGAATATGTTAGATTCTCACGATGGAAGTGGCTAGGACATGTGTATAGGAGACAGGGAATAGTACGAGGTACACCAGGGTGGGTGGCACTTGGTAGGAGAGGTAGAGGAAGGCCAAAAGAGACGTGGGTGAGGACAATGAGACGGGAAGCTGGAGATGAGTGTTGGGGAGATCTTGAGGAGTTAGCACAAGATAGGATGCGGTGGTGTGAGTTCATCGAGGCCCTATGCATCCCCGAGGGTGCCACAGGAAATGATTGATTGATTGATTGGATACGTTGCTGGTTAAGTGAGAGAAAGCAACGAGTCGTTATAAATGGAGTAGAGTCAGACTGGGCTCCAGTGACCAGTGGTGTTCCTCAGGGATCAGTGTTGGGACCAGTCCTATTTATTATGAATATTAACGATATCGATGTTGGCCTAAACAACTTCATTTCTAAATTTGCAGACGACACAAAAATCGGCAACACTATATTAACTGAAGAAGACAGAATTAGCCTTCAAAATGACCTTAATAAAATTATCAGCTGGTCAGAAAAATGGCAAATGCCCTTCAATGTAAGCAAATGTCAGGTACTGCAATGTGGGAAGAAAAACAAAAGGTATGATTGCGAAATGAAGGGCCAAATCATTAGCAAGTCCTCACTAGTTAAGGAACTAGGCGTACTAATTTCAGACGGTCTGAAATGTTCGAATCAATGTATTTCTGCCGCCAATAAAGCCAACAGGGCTCTAGGCTTCATCAAAAGACATTTTTCATATAAAAGCAAAGATATTGTAATCCCCCTATACAAAAGCATAGTCAGGCCACACTTAGAGTTTGCAGTGCAATTTTGGGCGCCTCACCTAATTAAAGATATAGAAATACCTGAAGCGGTCCAGCGTAGGGCTACCAAGTTAATCCCGTCCCTGAGGAATAAACCATACCTCGAGAGACTCAGGGAATTAAACCTATTCTCTCTTAGAAAACGGAGACTCAGGGGACAGCTGATTGAATGTTTTAAGATTCTAAAAGGCTTTAGTAATACTGATTCGAGCAAGCTATTCACAGTAATTGCCGAGACTGTAACTCGAGGAAATGGTATGAAGTTGCAAGCAAGGAGGGCTAATCTTGATACAACCAAAAACTTCTTCATTTACTCTGTCGTAAGCGAATGGAATAAACTCCCTGGGAATGTGATTGAGAGTGGTACCATAAATATATTTAAAAAGAGACTGGACATGTATCTCGACGCAATTGGTATCGTTTAGTTAGGATGGAGCAATTATTGCATATTCGCGTCTGCATTCATGTGTCTGTTAGACACAGACAATATTTTAGAATATATATAATAGATAAACATTCTATTCATCTTTTGATTAAAAAAAAAAAATGCATGCATAGAGTAAGTATGTGGCTGTATGCCCAAATTTTCCTTTTCCATATTATTCTACTTTCTGCCGATCCTATAAAATTCCTTCAGGTTTTTCATTCCTGCAAGGTATTACTTCCTCTCTTGCTTCCTGTACGACAAATGCCGGAGGGTCTGGAGGGTGTGGGAGAGAGCCTTCTGCTGTGCTATCCTTTTCTCCTGCTCCTATACACTATATTAGGATTAAGGCCGGACCACCTCGTAGGGACCGTAAGGTCTGTGTGGTCTATGTATCTATGTAACTATCTATGTAACTTTGTATGTATGTATGTATATATGTACGTTTTTTCTTAAAATTTGTTGTGGTGTGCCTCCATTATATTATCTAATCTCTTTTCATGACATTGAAATACAAAGGAAAATATTGTATTACTCATGCTGTACTTTTACCAATCAGTATCTCTTTATAAGGCTCATTGAGTCATCCGTGATTCATCGTCGTATTTAGTAACCTTAAATGCACTGTACCAGCCTCCCCTCTTCAACCCATTTCTCTCTCTCTCTCTCTCTCTCTCTCTCTCTCTCTCTCTCTCTCTCTCTCTCTCTCTCTCTCTGTCGACAGAAAAAAGGAAACATAAGAGGGGTAATGATAAAGGATTTGCTACAGATAAGTTCCATAATACATAAGGAAGAGGGAAGCCATTATCGAAGGTAGCCAAGAGTGTGTCAGACCTGAGGAGGGAGGCTAATTGTCGAGGGACAATATAATCTGGTTTGTGTGTGTGTGTGTGTGTGTGTGTGTGTGTCCCTCTCTCTAATATACTCCAGGACTCGTACACGTTGCTCCACGTCAGTAAAATCATTACCGGTATATGCTTTCTCTCCACTTCCACTGTTCTTCTTTCACTCAATTTTTATCTTCCCCCAGCTTTTCACTCCTTTCAGTGTCTCTTAAACGTAGCGTACCAGCGTACAGTGCATCATTCCTTTCGTCCCTTCCTCTACCAACACTCCTCCCATTCTGTCTGTCTGTGTGTCTGTCTGTCTCTGAGAGAGAGAGAGAGAGAGAGAGAGAGAGAGAGAGAGAGAGAGAGAGAGAGAGAGAGAGAGACAGACAGACAGACAGACAGACAGAGACAGAGCAACGGAGGGAAGAAAGGGATTTAGGAGTGGCAAGTATGGCCAGGTAATCCCTGCAGCCCTCCATGAAAATCTCCAGGGACGTGAGCGTATAGCCTGAGGGAATGTTTGTCTTTGTTTCCTCTGTATTTTGCATCATGCCTCTTCACCTCAGCTTCCAGCCGCTTTGTCTGCTTGTCCGACGGAATGCTTTCCTTTTGGCTTACGGTGTATACTGTATGTCCTTGCTAATGCTTTACTCCTAAAATATTAACTTAGCATACCGACGTACAGTACACTCGATCAAAAAAATATATAAAAATAAACATTTTGACACGGGTGAACAATGTTTTTACAATGAGCGATACTCCTATTCGTGTTGGTTTAAGCCAGTTTAATATGAATGAATATTTCTCAACCATATGGAACATAAATCCTTCTGTATGGTTTGTTGAGAAAAATAGCTGAGATTCACAAGCATGAGAATTTTACTCAAGAATAATTTTAAAAGTTTCTTCCATTTTTAAAGTGACAAAGCTTACAAAGATTATTTTATGATCGTGTACACTCATTGCACACTCATTCTTAACTCTCTCTCTCTCTCTCTCTCTCTCTCTCTCTCTCTCTCTCTTCCTGAATTTGGCTTATGATGAGTCCCATACTGTCCTTTCTAATGTTTTACTCCTTATATATTTTTACTAGTCTTTCATATTCTAGAATATCAACATGCACACCTGTATGTATTGTACTATACCATAGGTAATATTCTATGTACGCATATTAACTGTTGTAACCAATAAATAAAGTTTCGAACAATGGCGATCAATTTGGTGACAGTACTAGAGGGAAATATAAGCGCTGTCACACCTCCCCGTTCTGCTCATCTCCGTAGACCAATCAGGGACGAGAGAAGGAAAGCCTTTTCCTCACTCCTCCCTGAGGGAGGCGCTTCTCCACCACCTCTCGCTGTCGCGAGTATAGCTTATATTGCATCAGCTTTGGGTAGGTTAGGTATGCTTGTTGGGAGTATTACTTTAGGTTGCTAGGCTGCTGGGGAAAAAAATATTGTTCTGTACTTGGTAGGCTGCTAGAGTTACACAACTAATTCAGTAAGACCCTCAATTTCACTGGTTATCATAAAACCCACAAATTTAAAGTCTTTTTCTAAATTATCTGTATTACCACCACCAAAGATTCATTATGAAGTCAGAAAGGAAAAAATAATGTACTGTACTTGTTTGGCTACTATAGTTACACAAGTAATTCAGTAAGACCCTCAATTTCACTGGTTATCATAAAACCCACAAATTTAAAGTCTTTTTCTTAATTATCTGTATTACCACCACCAAAAATTCAATATGAAGTCAAAAAGGACAGCTACAAAAGATATTTGTGATACTTTAACCATCAATTTCACGAATTGTACTAAAGCTGGGTAACGTTAAGTTAGCCCCCAACAAGGATATGTAATTGTGATATACAGAACATGCAATGCACATCCAAAGAAAAACTCTTGTTGGCTATAATCCATTATTTAGAATAACAAATATTAAGAACTGTGCTCGGTAGTTTTCCACTAAGAATACTCACTGAATCGATTGTTGGAGTTTCCTGCTATAATCACATTGATTTAGATGTCTGTGGTCTACTATTTGTATTATTATCTGTGTTCTGGCATTTTTCAGCTATGATTCTAAATAAAGAGTACCATGCAATATTCTGTGCCATAAATATGGGGGTATAGGACAGTAATCTGAAATTTCAGGGGGTATGTTGCTGTTGCTGTTGGTCAACCCCAGTCATACCTGGCCAGTAAACCCATCAGCTACAGGGAAGCAGGTGCTCCTATGCGATTTTCCCAAAGGTCCCCTACGCCGTTGATATTGTGTCTGCATTTTCGTGTGTACTATGCTGTGTGCTAGGTTGTAGGGACCTTTTCCACAAGAAGAAAAAGTTGGAGAACCTCTGTTTTAGAGGAATGAAGTCACAATGCAAAGTGAATTTGACTGGAAATTTAATGGAACACTGATTCCTTCAAAGTTCTTCTTAGGTTGTTGAGATGATTAATTAAGTGAACACGGGTGATGAAGTAGCTACAAGAAAAAATTCAACATGGAAAGAGAGTTGTAGTTATACTGCAGGTATTAGTAAGGAATAGAGTTAAGTATGGAAGTACAGCACAGAAACCATTGCATGTCAGTACAGTACTGTAGTTCAAAACTGATGTATAGAAGCAGAGCATGGCCACTGCTGGACAGTCTCAAGTGAGAGCCACTGAAATTAGTTATTTGAATGGAGCTTTTTGGAGTAGCCTGGATATAGGCAGACAGATGAAATTTATAGACAGTGTTGTGTTCATGTGGATGCCTTGGAAAGTATCAGGAGGAATGCCCTGGGGTAGTTCTGCCATGTACAGTGAATAGAGGGTGAGTGAATGACTAGGGATGTGTATGAATAAAGTTAAGAAAATCATGATCATAGGAAGACTGAGGATAAGGTGGTGGAATAAAGTGGAGGGGTATGTGAGAATAGTCTGAAATAGAAAGAGCGACTTTCGTTGACTCGAAGAGGGTGGCATAGAAGCAGTTTATTCAAACCCAGTGTAATGGGGTCTGTAAAAGCCCTCGCTGCCTAGAGGCAAAGCGAGGATCCTCTGTTTGGCTCAGTGGTAACGTGCACGCGTTTGAAGCACAAGGGCCTGCAATCGAATCTTGGCTGGACCAGTGATTAATTTGTTAAGTTTCAGTTCAGTTATTACATTTGTTGGCAGCGGTGTGTGATGTGAGGTGAGGCTTGGAGGGCAATGGTATTCTTGGTTAGCTGACAGCGTCCTGGGGTTGAGCTGTCCACTGTGGTCCGCACTGTCTCCAATTGTGGCCTCCGATACTACGCAACCATTCCTATTGATCTCTCCCTACCGCTACCTAGCTGCTACAATAAACTGCAAGCCCCATTCCTTGTTGTACATCTTGAAAATAATATCAGTGTTTTTATTTTCTTCATCACACTACCCAAGAAAATATATACTGTTGCTCATAATATATTCCTCTGAATGGCCAATCAGAATCACTGCAGTCAGTAATTTCATTCCTCTAAAATAATAATGATGATTTCTTACACTGTCAGATTTGATTCTCACATACAGCTCCTAGAGCTCATGCCAAAGACCATTCATTTACCATCACCAAGAAAAGAAATGTATCATCTGCAAATAAATTAATTATTTCTCACACAAAACTTCCATTAACTTCTATACTCTTGTCTGTTTCCTTCCACTTATTTTTTTTTTTCATTCATGTATGTCCATTCCTGTCTCCTGCAGCTCCTGCCTTCATTCATTAGACTCTTTGGACCTTCATTTAATCTAAAAGTAATCAGTGCTGTGCCTTACCGTATCAAATCTCAAATACTTATTTGATTTAGTGAAAATGTTGACCAGAAGTGAATAGTCTATGTTGAAAGGTTGAAGTTCAGCAATGCTACCAGTAGAGCAGGCTACTGTTTTAGGTGAAACAAAGAATGGCTTACAGTTCATTATAAAATGCAACCACCACAAAAAATTATAACTAGTATTAGTGTTCTATCTATCTATCTATCTATAGCCCGACGCCCTAATCCCGCAAAGGGTGGCCGCAGACAAAACGGCTCCAAGTCGCTCTGTCACCCACCATTTGACTACCCTCCCCCCAACTCACCCCCCCTCCCTCATATACCTCTTAACTCCATCCCTTCACCTCATCCTCTGTCTACCTCTCCCTCTCCCTCCCTCCACCTCACCTACATACACCCTCTTAGTCGGTCTTTCATTCACCATTCTCTCCACATGTCCAAACCACCTCAGTGTATATCTCCTAATCTTCTCAACCACATCCACATCCACCCGACAACGTTCCTTCACTTCTTCATTTGTCAACCTGTCCCTCCATGTTACTCCACATGCTCCTCTCAAGTAACTCATTTCCACTGCTCTCGCTCTTGACTTGTTCCCCTCTTGCAAGGTCCATGCCTCGCTTTCATACGTCAGGGTAGGGATCACAATACTGTCATGCAGTGACTTCTTAACTTCCATACTCATCTCCCTATTTCTCATCACTGCTTTCAGTGAACCAACAACCTTCCTTCCCTGCTGTACCCTTTCACGCACTTCATCCCCCAAAGATCCATCCTTACTCATCACACTACCCAAGTACTTGAATGGACTCACATTCTCTATATCCTCATCACCCAACCTCACTGTACATTCTGTAACTTCATTCCTCTCAAACACCATAACTTTACCTTTGTTTACATTAACTTTCAGATTCCTCCTCCTACACACTGTCCCAAATTCATTCACCAAACCTTGCAACTCCGATTCATCTTCACTCAACAGTACTGTATCATCAGCAAACAGCAACACCGGAATCTTCCAAATCTCACCCTCATTCATTAGAGCCACCCCCACATCCACTGCCCTACTTTGCACCTCCTTTACAACCCCATCCATGTATATATTAAACAGCCATGGAGACATCACACAACCCTGTTTCAGTCCCACATTGAGATCAAAGAACTCACTCAGCTCACCACCCACTCGCACTGTAGCCTTAGCTCCGTCGTACATACTCTTCACAGCGCTCAACAATTTCCCATCCCCTCCATATATTCTTAATACCTTCCACATACCTTGCCTATCTATTCTGTCATAAGCTTTCTCCAAGTCCATGAAGGCAGCATACACTTTCTCTCCCTTCTCTAGATACTTCTTCACTAAACATCTTAGAACAAATATCTGATCTACATACTCTTTTCCCTTCCTAAATCCCCTTTGTTCTTCTCCAACTAGCTCCTCTGTCATATGCCTAATCCTATCAATGAGTATTCTACCATATATTTTACCAGTCACACTAAGAAGGCAAATACCCCTATGGTTACCACATGCTTCTCTCTCCCCTTTTCCTTTGTATAAAATAACAACTATACCTGATATCCAGTCCTCTGGAACCCTTCCCTCTTCCCAAGCCAATCTACACAACTTCCATATCCACTCCACAACAATCTCACCCCCATACCTCAGCATTTCACCACACACTCCATCAATTCCTGGGGCCTTTCCCAACTTGATCTTCATTGCTTCCACTACTTCTGCCCTACTGATCTCTTCCTCCCTCCTCTCATCTCTTCTTCTCCCAGCAATTCCCCAACCAATTATACTCGCACTACTCTCACTCTCTACATTCAACAAATCCTCAAAGTGCTCCTTCCACCTCCTCAATTTCTCTCTCTTCTCCACCAACAATCTATTAATCCTATCTTTCACTCCCCTACTATTTCCCTTTTCACACTGCCTTACTTTCTTTACCTCCTTCCAAAACAATTTTTTACTCTCCCTCCATTTCACACTCAGATTCCTCCCAAACTCTTCATCCACTTTCTTCTTACTGTCCTTCACCAGTCTCTTCACCTCCCTTCTCCTGCTCACATATACCTCTCCCTTCTCTCTCTCTCATCTTCTCCCCTACCTCTACTGGCTAACCAATCACTAAATGCCTTCTTCTTTTGTTCCACAGCTCGTTTCACCTCATCATTCCACCATGCTGTCCCTTGCACACCCTTGCATCCCCTCCTCACTCCACAAACCACCTCACATGCTGCGCCTATCTCTTCCGTGAATATCTTACATACGTCTTCCACCCCTTCCATCTGCTCTAGCTCATACCTTCCCAATCTTTCTTCCACTATGCTCTTATACTCTGCCATTTTCTCACTATCTTGCAAATTCTCCACTCTTCTCACAGGGGCTGTTTCCTCCTGTCTTCCCCTTCGTCTCCTCAACCATTTTCTTTGCAGCTTTACCTTGGCCATCATTAAGTGATGGTCCGAGATTCCATTCCCCCACCCTCTCCACACTCTTGCATCCAACACTTGTCTTCTCATTCGCTCATCCACACACATGTAGTCTATCATTGCCTTTCGTTCAACAAGTTCACCATTCATCCTCCTCATTACTCTTCCTGTATGCCAGTGGATCATCTTATGCCGAAAGTAGGTGTTAGCTATTGCCAACCCCTAACCAGCACAGATGTCCACCAAAGCACTACCATTCCCATCTACTTCAGCTGGCACACCCCACTGACCTACCATTCCATCCACCCGTACATTCCCAATTTTCCCATTCATGTCTCCAATCAAAAGCACTCTTTCGCTCCTCTCAGATTTGTCCATACATGCTTCTACTCTCGCCCAAAACTCATCTTTCACTTTTGCCACTCGGTCCTCTGTTGGAGCATACACACATACAATCGCCCATGCTTGTATACCTACTTTCATCCTCACCCATACAATCCTTGCACCCACTGTTCCGTATTCTCTTATACTCTCCTTCCACTTCTTGCTTATCATCAGACATACTCCCTCTCTTGCCCTCTCATTCTCATTAACTCCCGCAAATATACCTAAACCATATTCCCATTCTCTCACCCTTTCACCTTCCCATTTAGTTTCAGTCAGTGCACATATATCCACTCTTGCATCCTCAAGCACCTGAACAATTTCTCTCTCTTTCACTTCATCATTCACTCCTCTCACATTCCACGTTCCCACCCTCAGAATGTCCTTTGGCCGTTCCTTAGTCGTCAACGTATGGTCCGTCCTGGTCCGAGGCGCTTTATTCGCTTGTTTAGTTAGTTCTTTTTACGGGGTGGGGCACTAACCCACCACCAACCCTTTTAGTCGCATCGTACGACAAGCAGGGATACTGGGGGAGTATTCTTGAAACCTCCCTACCCCAGGGGGGGTAATGTTTATCTATCTATTTTTTTCAACTTAAATTCTACATCCATTTAGCAAACCCACTTCTGGTAAATTAGAATGGTTCTTACCTGTTCAATTCAGCTTAAATAAAGAGGTCTTGAAAATGTATAACTGTTGCTATTTTTTACCTGCAACAGAAAACATGTAAATGAAAATGACAGTACAAATAATGTCATGGTTTGGCCAAGATTAAAATTTAGTAGTTGAGAGTCTGACTTGGAGAGTAAGAGGGGGAGACCAAAGATGAGCTGAAGGAATGGAATGGAGAGAAATATGTGAGATGAGGTGTGTGAGTAGGAGGGATGGCAGCCAATGACAAGAAAACTCACTGTTTTTTATTCTTTATTATAAGTGCAATATCTCGTGGTTTCTGCAAGTTTCCCACAACTGGTCACTGAATCGACTGTCAGATGGTTTCTCAACAAAATCCCTTGGAATTCCATTTAAATTCTATACGTAACCTATGTTTCTGTTATTTCGTATATATTGACATTTCTACCTATGCTTCACCATGATCAACAGCTTATGCAACTTTGTTATCGTTGGTAATTGCTTAACCATCTTCAAACCACTAAGTACATTTACACATAATTTCGAAGAAACTACATGTAAGCCACGGAAATCTCTTGTAATAGCTTTAATAGGGTCATAACTACAATCAAAATGAAAATACCAGTGTGTAATCTTTCTCAACACGCAACTCCTTTTGTTTACTGAGGATTAGTCCTTAAGTTACTTTTTGGCCCATCGAATTAGGCTCACTGTGCACGGTCCAAAGGGGAAAGAGATCTTATAATGGCAAGTAAGACTAAACTGGTAAAGATTATGGGACTATATTGTGAAATCAGCACGGAATTATTTGGCAAAATTCCCGAGTCCACTGACTTACGAAATAACCAATCATCCCGCTAGTTCCTCTCTCTGCAGGGCTTCTGCTGCGAATGAGTCGTACGTCTGGCAGCCGTCGGCGCCTTTGTAATGAATGCAAGGAGTCATGATTTTCAGGGAGTCAAATTTGAACGCAACACTGGACAACAACTGATGTGTGGGAAGGGGCATTGTCATGATGCAGGACCCAGTCCTTGTTCTTCCACTGTTCTGGACGATTGCGGCGGATTTTCTCCCTCAGATTCTGCAAAACTTCACAGTAAAACTTTCCATTGACAGTTTGACCGGGTGGGATGAATTCCTTGTGAGCAGTCCCTTGGATGTCGATATCGAAGAAAACGATCAACATCGACTTAACATTGCTGCAAACTTGATGCACTTTTTTCGGCCTTGGTGAATTGGAAGACTTCCATTGCGATGATTGCTGCTTTGTCTCCGTGTCATAACCATAAACCCATGATTCATCACCAATTATGACCTTGGGGATGACGGTGGCGTCATCTCTGACCTGACTCTTGTGCTCCCTGCAAACTGCAACGCGATGTGCCTTCTATTCGTCACTCACCAGTGTTGGCACAAATTTTGCAGCGTTGCATCTCATGCCCAACACGTCTGACAAAATGCGTTGCTCGCTCCTGTACGACAGTCCAACGATATCACAAACATCATGCATAGTTCGTCTATGATCTGCAAGGATAGCCTGATGAACATTTCTTACGTTTTCTGGTGTTGTTGCCGTTGATAGTCTTCCAGAACGGTCATTGTCTTTGACGGACGTTCGTCCTTCCTTAAACCGATTGTACTAGAAAAATGTTCTGCTTTGGGACATGGCATTACCACCAAAGGCTTGCTGAAGCAACCGGTGAATTTCAGCAGCCGTCTTGTTGATCCTGAAGCAGACCTTGATGCAAGTTCTTTGTTCCGTGAGGTTTTCCATTCCAAAACCGCCAAACCACCTACACACCACGTTACAATAGTAAGTGTAGCTCAACAACACATCCACTCACAGACTCGGCCGGGGCGACACTGACGCGCAAGGGGTGCTGCTGACTCCTCCTAGCGGCAAAAGGAAAAATTGCAAACGGTTGGCTCCCTCTGTTCGAATTACTGGAACTTTTGGGCAGCACCTCGTATGAGAGTGAGTGATAATGTAAAATTGTGACGTGTCTATGCAGAAAGAAGTGCAAGTGAGACAGTGCAGAAAGTATAAGCTTGAGGATGTTGTCAAAGTATTGTGTGATAGTAAAGACAGTGCAAGCGTTATGACTTTAAATCGTAATCATAGAAACTGTAATACGAGTGTCATGGCGTAGAAGACTGCATGATAGGAATCGACAGAAAACGCATACAGTAAAATAACATATTTTCCAGGATGTGTATTTTGTTGTTTCCAAATACAGGGTGACACTTGAAATGATATCATAACATGCATGTATTTTGTATACATGTGTGTTCTACATAAAAATATGCAGTGAGTTGACTACATTTAGACATGGGAGGTGACTATAGTGCAAGTGTCATGGTTAGGTGGGAGTGTAATGAATGGTGGCTTTGTTTAGATGCAGTGTAAATGTTTATGTGGTTCTGATTCTATGAATTTTACATGTGGCCGTGAAAATAGGGGTAATAGTTATATATATATATATATATATATATATATATATATATATATATATATATATATATATATATATATATATATATATCAATCAATCATTTCCTGTGGCACCCTCGGGGATGCATAGGGCCTCGATGAACTCACACCACCACATCCTATCTTGTGCTAACTCCTCAAGATCTCCCCAACACTCATCTCCAGCTTCCCGTCTCATTGTCCTCACCCACGTCTCTTTTGGCCTTCCTCTACCTCTCCTACCAAGTGCCACCCACCCTGGTGTACCTCGTACTATTCCCTGTCTCCTATACACATGTCCTAGCCACTTCCATCGTGAGAATCTAACATATTCATCGATCGGCTGCACTCCCGTTATTTCTCTAATTCTACTATTTGGTATCCTTTCCCACCACTTAACTCCTAATATTCTTCTAAGTGCTTTATTTTCAAACACCAAGAATTTATTTTCCATAGTCACTGTGCTGTACCAAGACTCGCGTCCATAAATTAAGATACTCCTAACCATTACCTTATAAAGTCTGATTTTTGTATGCACAGAGAAATTGTTATTATTCCAAATATTTTTAAGCATTCCCATTGCCTGATTAGCCTTCTTTAACCTTTCCTGGAATTCAAAGTTCAAAGAACCATCCTTGGCTAAGTAAGTACCTAAATATTTAAACCTATCAACTTGCTTTACAACCATACCTCCAATTACACATTCCTGTGCATTTTCCATATTCATATTGATTATTTCAGTTTTTCCACAATTAATAACCAAACCCACCTTGCGACCTTCACTCACCAAACAGTCCAACACTCTCTGCATCTCTTCTGGCCCATCACAAATCAAAACTATATCATCTGCATAATCTAAATCCAAAAGTTTCCTGTTCTCTCCCCAAAGTATACCTGCACCGGTTTCTGTTCCAACGCGTTTCATAATGCAATCAATGACCAATATAAATAATAAAGGCGATAGAACACCACCTTGAATTACTCCGGACTTGACTTCAAACGAATCACTCAGACAACCATCAACCATCACTTTACAAAATGTGTCCTCATGCATGTTCATAATGACCCTCACAAACTCCTCTGGTATTCCATAATGTCTCATGATCTTCCCCATAGTCTCTCTCGAAACACTATCAAAAGCCTTTTCAAAATCAACAAAACAAAGACTTAACGGTACTCTCATTTCATTAACTTGCTGCATCAAATGCCTAACTATAAAGATCTGATCATTGCAACCACGTCCCTTTCTAAAACCAGCCTGTTCATCCCTCAGAATACCCTCAACCACCGGCTCCAACCTATTTAACAACACTCTACTGAAAACTTTCAAAGCTATCGGTGACAGAGATTCCCCTCCAATTACCACATTCACTCAGGTCTCCCTTCTTCGGAACTTTAACAATTACACCATTCTTCCAAACTGATGGTAGTAACCCCGTCACCCATATCTTATTGAATAGCTTGGTCAAGATCATTATTAATCTATCCCCTCCACTTTAAACATTTCCGGAAATAAACCATCCTCCCCTGGTGCCTTATTATTCTTTAACTGTTTTACTGCTTTCTCCACTTCTGCAAGCCTCAACTCTCCTGTTTCTATATTTAAATCTTCCTGAGCAGACGGTATATCCTCTTCTGGTGGTATTGGTCTATTAAGAACTGTCTCAAAATGCTCTTTCCATCTATTTTTAATATCTCCATCTTTGGTCAATAAATTTCTTTCCCTGTCTCTAACTGGTATTTCCTTGCGTTTACCTGCATTACCACTCAGTTCTCTAATCGATTC
>NC_137053.1:27508086-27560586 GCF_032717465.1 Coenobita brevimanus | reverse complement strand
TCGGCCAAGATTTTGGCCACATCTTGATACCCTGAAGGTTTCATGTTGATAGCTCAAGCCATATATGAGATATAATGGGAACAGTTACACACACACACACACACACACACACACACACACACACACACACACACACAGAGGCAGACAAAAACTTTATCGATTTGCCTTCTAAAGGCGGGCGATAATATATATGTTGTATACATATCACCAAAAATAAGACTAATGAAAGAAAAACATTAGGGACCCGAATGCTAATCGCCCGCCAGAATATGCTTTTGCTCATGTCCAAGATTAGGTTATATCTTGATACCCTGAAGGTTTCAAGTTGATAGCTCAAGCCGTTCATGAGATATAGTGGTGCTAAATGCGGGCGTTAAAAGCTAGTTTTTTTTTTTTTTTTTTTTATGCGAGGAAGAAGGAACCAAAGGCCATGAGCCCGCAGTAACAGTTCCCTCCAAGAGAAAAACAAAATACAATATAGAGCCAAATTCAAGATCCAATCATTTTGAGATGCCTGGACACACTGCGTTTGAAAGACTGGAGATCATAGGCAGCAGGAAATACAGACAGAGGGAGACAGTTCCAGAGCTGACCTGTTGCATAAATGAAAGACTGGGAGTAACGGTTAACTCTTGCATTAGAGAGTTGGACAGAAAAAGGATGAGAGTTTGCTGCCAGACGGGTGCTACGCGCCCGTCGTAGAGGTGGAGGAATGCAAGCAGACAGTTCAGAGGAGCAGTGATCATTAAAGTAGCGATAGAAAAGAGATAAAAGATGCAACAGTGCGGCGAAGAGACAGAGGTTGAAGGGAGTCAGTAAGAGGAGGAGAGTTAATGAGACGAAAAGCCTTTGACTCCACCCTATTGAGAAGAGCTGTATGTGGGGAGCCTCCCCACACATGAGAGTTGTACTCCACACAGGGGCGGATAAAACCCCTGTATAGAGTCAACAATTGTGCAGGGGTAAAGAAAGAGCGGAGTCGGCTTAGCACACCTAATCTCTTGGAAGCAGATTTTACAAGAGATGTAATATGATCTTTCCAAGATAAGTCCCGAGTAAATGAAACCCCAAGCATGTTCAAGGATGATGCAGGATGAAGCTGAATATTATTAAACATTAGTGGGTATACCTGTGGAAGATTTTGTCGGGTTGATAGGTGTAAGAACTGAGTCTTAGATGCATTAAAGACAACCATATTATTTTTACCCCAGTCAGAGATACGAGCCAAATCAGACATTAGGTGTGCCATAGCCTCATCCTTTGCTTGTTGAAGTAACTGTTGAGATGGGCGTTGCGGGAACCGAATGGAAAGGTGAAGGGTGGAGTCGTCAGCGTATGAGTGGATAGGGTTAGATGTACAGCTTAGAAGATCATTGATGAATAAAAGGAAGAGAGTTGGTGATAGGACAGAGCCCTGAGGGACACCACTGTTGATGGATCTAGGAGAAGAACGATGGCCGTCTACAACAGCGGCTATAGAACGACCAGAAAGGAAGCTTGCGATGAAGGCACAGATAGAAGGATAGAAACCGTAGGAGGGCAGTTTGGAAATTAAAGATTTATGCCAGACGCGATCGAAAGCCTTAGAGATGTCAAGTGCAATGGCAAAGCTTTCGCCAAAGTCCCGAAAGGAGGATGACCAGGAGTCTGAAAGGTAGGTGAGAAGATCGCCAGTGGAGCGTCCCTGACGGAACCCATACTGACGATCGGAAAGAAGGTTGTGATAGGAAAGATGCCTTAAAATTTTTCTATTAAGAATTGACTCGAAAACTTTTGAAATACAGGACGTTAAAGCAATTGGACGATAGTTGGAGGGTTGGGAGTGGTCACCCTTCTTTGGGACTGGCTGAATGAGAGCAAACTTCCAGCAAGAAGGAAAGGTACAAGTTGACAGACAAAGGCGAAAGAGTTTGCCTAGGCAGGGTGTAAGCACAGAAGCACAGTTCTTGAGAACAACGGGAGGGACCCCATCCGGCCCATATGCCTTGTTAGTACTGAGGCCAGTGATGGCAGAAAATACATCAACTGAAGAAATTTTAATGTCAGCCATGAGGAAGTCAGAGGGGGGAAGTGATGGAGGAACAGCACCGGAATCGTCTAAGGTAGAATTGGAGGAGAAAGTCTGTGTGAAGAGATCTGCTTTATCAGTAGAAGAAATAGCTACAGAACCATCAGAGTAGAAAAGAGGAGGGAAGGATGATGAGGTAAAGTTGTTAGAAAGATTTTTGGCAAGATGCCAGAAGGAGCGGGAAGAATTCGAGTCGGAGAGTTGAGAGCATTTAGTATGGATGAAATTATTTTTAGTAGAGGCGAAGAACAGACTTAGCACGATTCCGGGCAGAAACGTAAAGATGATGTGATTCAGGGGTGGGTTGGCTCCGGTACCTTTTGTAGGCCCTCTCCTTGTTGCGGACAGCATTAGAACAAGCGTGATTAAACCAAGGCTTTCTTGCATTAGTCAAAGGATATGAGAAAGGAATGTATGCTTCCATGCCCGAGAGAATAACCTCCGTAATGCGCAAGGCACACTCAGATGGCTCCCGACCACGGAGGTAATAATCATTCCAGGGAAAATCAAAGAAGTACTGCCTGAGGGCCTCCAAGTCCGCGGCTCCAAAATGCCACAGACGACGTTTCACTTGAGGGTCCACAGGCCGTACCGGAGTGATAGGACAGGTTAAGGTAATAAGGTTGTGATCGGAGGAGCCCAACGGAGAGAAAAGATTAACAGAGTAAGCAGAAGGATTAGTTGTGAGGAAGAGGTCAAGTATGTTGGAGCTCTCACCAAGGCGGTCAGGGATACGGGTAGGGTGCTGTACAAGTTGCTCTAGGTCATTAAGGATAGAAAAGATGTAGGCTTGTTCACCAGGTGGATCTGTGAAAGGAGAGGAGAGCCAAAGGTGGTGGTGAACATTGAAATCTCCAAGAATGGAGATTTCAGAGAAAGGAGAAATGGATAGAATGTGTTCCATCGTAGAAGTAAGATAGTCGAAGAATTTTTGATAGTCAGTAGAATTAGGGGATAAGTAAACAGCACAGATATATTTAGTCAGAGAATGACATTTACCTTGACCGCAAGTGCCCATTTTCGAACTCGTCCAAGATTTAGGCCATATCTTGGTACCCTTAAGGTTTCATGTTGATAGCTCAAGCCGTTCATATGATAAAATGGGAACAAATACTCACAGACACCCCCCCCCCACACACACACAGAGGCAGGCAAAAGTATTATCACTCCGCCTTCTAAAGGCGGGCGATAAAAATAAAAGTAATTAAGCACAATGAATGTGAATAATTTTTCAACATGCAGATCTCTGACATCACTTAGCTGTCTGTGCACAGGGCGCGTCCATCTGATCTCTCTCTCTCTCTCTCTCTCTCTCTCTCTCTCTCTCTTACACACTGAAACTGGGAGGGGAAAATTAACTGCCTCTTGCACTCCCTCTGTCCTCCTAATCCCTCGTAATTAACGACACGCAGGTATATGAAACTATTATTTCTGTTTAATTTCCCCATTCCTTTTGGAGGGTTCGGTAAATGTGGTGCTGTTCTGCTTATATAAAATGGTATGTGTAGGCTGCTTAAGAGAGTCTTGTTTCTGTTACTGCTATTGATACCGGATGCTTGTAATATGCTATGCTTCATTCGATAATGTTCCCTACTTTAGTTATTAGTTGTTGTTAGTTGTTATTTCTATCAGTTTCCATCGCTCTTTGCTTACTAAAATAATTTTTATGATTTTCATTACCCTTACTACGGTTGTTGTTGTTGTTGTTGTTGTTATTATTATTATGTGACAGGAATTGATATATGGATCAGGTGCAGTTGTAGAATCAAAACTCAGTACCTGGCTTCTTGATATACTGAGCTAAGTGATACAGGTTTGTATACCTTAGGAAGTTCCGCCTACTACTACCGAGAGAGAGGCAACAGCTCAGAATAGCTCAGAGTCAGTGAAGCTTTGCTGGGTCTGCAAAATTATTCTGATCTAGCCACAAAGGACTTCCTAACAGCTACACTGTGCATTCATACAAATATATCATACCACTAGTTATATATTAAGGCATATATATTACATTATTATTATTATTATTATTATTATTATTATTATTATTATTATTATTATTTTTGTTATCATTATTATTAATATGATGATGATGATGATGATGATGATTATTATTATTATTATTACTAATAGTAACGGTAGTGGTAGTGATAGTAGTAGTAGTAGTAATAGTAATATAATTTCGTTATTGTTGCTACTGTTACGGTTGTTGTTGCTGTTGTTTTTGTTGTTGTTGTTGGTAGTGGTGCTGGCCACCCCTCCCAACCTTTTGATTCGTGCCATTCCTCACCTTCACCCTTCCTCCTCCTCTTCCCCCAGGCCTCTACAAAGTTACTCCCCAGTCTCGGAATAAAATCTGTGTGAGCCTTGAATACCTCTGCTCGTACAAGTCTCTTCTGCCAAATTTCTAATAAAGTTTCTCTCTCTCTCTCTCTCTCTCTCTCTCTCTCTCTCTCTCTCTTTGTTGTTGTTGCTACATCCCGTTCGTGAAAGGAGGAGGAGCGTTGTATTTTGCTCGACGTGAGTTTGTGAGTGTGTGTGTGTGTGTGTGTGTGTGTGTGTGTGTGTGTGTGTGTGTGTGTGTGTGTGTGTGTGAACAAAATAACTGGAGCAGTTCTTATCCAATTTTAATCAAACTTCATGAAGGGTTGGAACAGCCAAGGAGTTGACCTATTGTTTTTGTCTATTTGAGATCAATACATCAAAGATCAAGATTACAAGGCTAAGTCAAAGACTAGAGCAATATCAGCTGAACAGCATTTATCTGATGCAGACGAAAGTTGGTGAAAGTGATGAAGGTAATGCAAGAAAGAGGATTTTCGATATTGAGAATAATCAAAGGCACGATCAAAGTTCAACCCGTGTGTCTGGGCGTGATTAAAAAATGTGGAACAGTTTGGGGATGATGTAGTGTAAACTTGCTAGAAGGGCTAAACATAAGCCAAGCGACTGACCTGCCGGATATGAAAAGAATAGTTGAAAGGTCAAGTTCACATGGCCCGGTCAGCTTACGCAGTTTTTCTCCATATTACAGCAAACTGTGTAGGAGAGTCCAGGGTAAGGCAGAAATAAAGAGAAAGATAAAAATCAGGGTTACAGGACAAAGAGAACTCTAGCAATTTTGAGCCGATTTGGACTAAACTTGTTGGAAGGGTCAAGGACACAGCAGGAATGAAGTATCCGATTTTAAGAACAATTGGTGACAGGTCAAGGTCACAGGGCAAAGTGAAATTTTCGGACATTGTACTGAACTCTCTGATTTATTCTTCTTATATCTTTAAGGAAATTCAGAAATTTTCAAATTCGCTATTTGTCATTTTCTTATATCTTACCTTCTAAATATCTGATCTACACAACCTCTTCCCTTCCTAAAGCCTCCCTGTTCTTCTCCAACTAATTTCTCTGTTCTTTCTCTAACTCTGTTAATAAGTATCCTACCATACACTTTTCCTATTATACTAAGAAGACAAATGCCCCTATGATTACCACACACTTCTTTTTCCCCTTTTCCTTTGTACAAGGGAATAATTATACCTGACTTCCAATCCTCCGGGACTCTACCTTCCTCCCAAACCAATTTGCACATCTTCCACATCCATTCTACTATCTCTCCCCCATGCTTCAGCATTTCACCACACACTCAATCAATTCCTGGGTCTTTCCCCGATTTAACTTTCTTCATTGCTTCCACAACTTCTATTCTACTGGTTTCTTCCTGTCCTCTCATCTCCCTCCTTCTCCCAGCCATTTCCCAGCCACTTATACTCGCATTACTTCCATCCTCTATGTTCAACAATTCCTTAGAGTGTTCTCTCCATCTGCTCACTTTTTCTCCGTTCTCCACTAGTAATCTACCATTTTTATCTATCACTCCCCTGCTAACTTCACTTCCGCCCTGTCTTACTCTTTTCACCTCTTTCCAGAACATTTTCTTACAGTCCCTCCACTTTACACTCAAATTCCTTCCAAATTCCTCATCCACTCTCTTCTTACTCTCTCTTACTAATATTTTCACCTCTCTCTTTCTTTCTACATATAACTCTCTCTTCCAGCTCTCAACTTCTTCCACGCCCCTATTCCTCATCCATTCATTGTATGCTTTCTTCTTTTCTGCCACAGCCTGTTTCACCTCTTCAGTCCACCACGCTGTTCCTTGCACCCTCCTCCGTCTTCCATTCCTTCCACACACCACATCACATGCTGCACATATTTCTTCAGTAAATATTCTACACACACCTTCCACGTCTCCCATCTGCTCCAATTCATATTTGCCCAATCGTTCCTCCACTTCTCTCTTATACTCTGCCTTTTTCTCATCCTCTTGTAACCTTTCCACTCTCCTTGCAACTACTCTTTACTCTCGTCTTTCCCTTCTTCTATTCCTCCATCTTACTTGAATTCTAATTCTGGCCACCACCAAGTAGTGGTCAGAAAGTCCACTCCCTCAACCTCTATAAACTCTTGCATCCATTACACATCTTCGCATCCTTTCATCCACACACACATAATCAATCATTGCCTTCCTTTCATTCAGTTCACCACCCACCCTTCTCATCACTCGCCATGTATATTTGTGGATCATATTATGCCTGAAGAGGGTATTGGCTATCACCAACCCCCTCCCAGCACAAATGTCCACTAACGCACTCCCATTCTCATCTCTCTCTCTCTCTCTCTCTCTCTCTCTCTCTCTCTCTCTCTCTCTCTCTCTCTCTCTCTCTCTCTCTCTCTCTATATATATATATATATATATATGAGCCACTGTGGTACAGTGGTAGAGTGTGCGTTTTCGTACATTTATCTCTCTCTCTCCTCTATATATATATATATATATATATATATATATATATATATATATATATATATATATATATATATATATATATATATATATATATATATATATATATATATATATATATATATATATATATATATGTATATATATATATATATATATATATATATATATATATATATATATATATATATATATATATATATATACTGTATATAGGAGCCTCTGTGGTACAGTGGTAGCGTGTGCGTTCTCGTAATATATATATATATATATATATATATATATATATATATATATATATATATATATATATTTATAGATATAGATATATATTTATATATATATATATATATATATATATATATATATATATATATATATATATATATATATATATATAATGAGAGAGAGAGAGAGAGAGAGATGATAGATAAATAGATATAGATATAGACAATTGTACGAAAATGCACACTCTACCACTGTACCACAGATGCACCTATATACAGTATATACATATATATATATATATATATATATATATATATATATATATATATATATATATATATATACAGAGAGAGAGAGAGAGAGAGAGAGAGAGAGCGTGTGTGGTACAGTGGTATAGTGTGCGTTTTCGTACACTGAAGGACGAGGGTTCGCGCCCCGCCAGGGTGATAAACTTTGGGAGCTTTCTTCATGCCACATACTGCATTGGCGGACACAAGGGGTGCTGTGGTTGAACCAGTGTCGCATACTGTAATGTATGTTTGCATCCAGTCGGCTTGTGGAGGCCGATTACACTTGGTTCACAGACTACACACACGTCCAAAGTCACTCCAACAAAATAATTACACTTTGAAGCACTTCTCACCCTACATACAGTCTCTACCAGACAGCCTAAGCCACTTGGTAGGGATACATTGGCTGTATCGTCCCCACTTCGGTCAGGATAGGCCGATCCTGCAGTGGACACACAAACGGCTGATGAAATGAGAATCATGATATATATATATATATATATATATATATATAAATATATATATATATATATATATTTATATATGTGTGTGTGTGTGTGTGTGTGTGTTGTGTCCCCCCTGTGGCGGGGGGGACACAACCTGGCCGGACTATGGGGTGGTACTACTACTCTGCGGCCAGGTTGTGTTAGGAAGAATACTGCCACCGTATTCCCTGCGTGTCGTAAAAGGCGACTAAAAGGGGTGGGGTGAGGGGACTAGGGACCCCCTCCTCTGTTTTTTAGTTCCTAAAAAGAGACAGGCCAGAGAAAGGGATGGGGGATGGAGTTATCCCCATACCTTGAAGATTGGGTCTATGAATGTGCGTGGATGTAGTACGATTGAGGCTAAAAGGGAGGAGACTGGGAGAATTTTTGTGAGAAGAAAGTTGGATGTGTTAGCTTTGAGTGAAACGAAGATGAAAGGGAAGGGGGAGTCTATGTTTGGAAGTGTGAATGGAAGATTTTCAGGTGTTGATAGAGGAAGGGCAAGAGAAGATGTGGCCTTGTTAGTGAGTCCGGAAGTACAGCAGTGTGTGATTGAATGGAAGGTGTCATCGAGACTGATGTGGGTGAAAGCGAAACTTGAACGTGAGTTGTGGGTGTTTGTGAGTGCATATGGGCCTGGTAGTGAAAGGGATGAACAAGAGAGGAAGTCTTTCTGGAATGATGTTGATGACTGTCTGCAGAGTTTTGGAGCGAATGTGAATGTGGTAATGATGGGAGATTTGATTGCTAGAGTGGGAAATGTAGCAGTTGAAGGCGTAGTTGGTATGCATGGTGTGCCTGGAAGAAATGAAAATGGGGAACGAATGATAGCGATGTGTGTTGAGCGAGAGATGGTGATTGGGAAAATGCTGTTTGAGAAGAAAGATATTTATAAGTATACATGGGTGAGACAGGAAGGTGGAAGGGTTGTTGATAGAGCTGTGATGGACTATGTGGTTGTGTCTAGGAATGTAATAGGAAGATTGTTGGATGTGAGAGTTCTGAGAGGGGAGGGTGGAGGTATGTCTGACCACTACCTGGTGGAGGGAAAGTTAAGAGTAGGTAAGAGATGGGTGAGAGCTAGGAGGTTTAGGTGTGGCAGGGAGGTTTTGAAAGTCAGTGAGTTGGATAAAAGAGAGAAAAAGATAGAGTATCAGGAGAAATTGAAAGATCGGGAAAATGGCAGCATGGAGGAGGAATGGCAGTTGTTTAAGAGTGCTGTGGTGGGGCATGCAGAAGAGGTGTCTGGTGTGAGACGTGTGGGTGGTGGTGTAAGGAAAGGAAGTGAATGGTGGTGCGAGGAAGTAAGTATGGCTGTGGCTGAGAAGAGACGTGCATATGAAGTGTGGCTGCAGAGGAAGGATGAGATGTTATATGAAAGGTATAAGGAGAAGAGGAATAGAGCGGGAAGGGCTGTGCGTGATGCTAAAGTGGCAGCAGATGAGAGGTGGGGTAGGCGGCTGACAGAGAATTTTCAACAGAATAAGAATATGTTTTGGAAGGAGGTGAAAAGGGTGCGAAAGGGAGAGTCTGGGAAGGAAGAACGAGTAAAAGCAGAGGATGGAAGGATGTTAATAGAGATGGATGCAGTAAGGAAGAGAGGGGCAGAGTATTTTGAAAGATTGTTAAATGTAGAGGAGGAAAGGGTGGCTGAGATTGGGGCGGATGGAAGGGTGCAAGGAATAAATGTGTTGGGAGAGTTGAATGATTCTTTGATCACGAAGGAGGAAGTGGAGAAGCCAGTAAAGGAGATGAAAACAGGGAAAGCTGCAGGTATAGATGGGTGTGCTGTGGAATGCCTGAAGGGTGGTGGAGTGACTATTGTTGACTGGTTAGGAAGATTGTTGAATGTGTGCTTTGAGAAAGGTATGGTGCCAATTGACTGGGCAAGTGCTTGTGTGGTCCCGTTGTATAAAGGCAAGGGTGATAAGTATGAATGTACTAGCTTTAGGGGTATAAGTCTGTTGAGTGCTGTAGGTAAGGTGTATGGTAGAGTGTTAATTATGAGAGTTAGAGAGGGTACAGAGGGAGTGATTGGTGATGAGCAGTGTGGCTTTAGGAGAGGGAGGGGATGCGTTGATCAGGTGTTTGCTGTGAGACAAGTGTGTGAAAAGTATTTAGCGAAAGGCAAGGATGTGTTTTGGGCATTTATGGATTTAGAGAGAGCATATGATAGAATTGATAGGGAGGCTTTGTGGACTGTTTTAAGATTATATGGACTTGATGGTAGGTTACTAAAAGGGGTGAAAAGTTTTTATGTCAATAGTAAAGCGTGTGTAAGAGTGGGAAATGCTGTGAGTGATTGGTTTCCCGTGAGAGTGGGGCTGCGACAGGGATGTGTGATGTCGCCTTGGTTGTTAATATTTACATGGATGGTGTTGTAAGGGAGGTGAATGCAAGAGTTTTAGGTGGAGGTCTGAGTCTGGTGAATGTTGATGGTGGAGAGTGGAATCTGAAGCAGCTGCTGTTTGCAGATGATACTGCACTGGTGACTGATTCAGAGGAGAGATTGAGACAGTTGGTAGAGGAGTTTGGAAGGGTGTGTGAAAGGAGGAAATTGAAAGTAAATGAGAATAAGAGTAAAGTGATGAAGTGTACGAGGTTGATAGATGGTAGGGGGATGAATAAATTTTTGAATGGTGAGTTGCTTGAGGAGGTAGAGTGTTTCAAATATTTAGGGTCACATATTGCTGTGGGTGGAAGAATAGATGCAGAAGTGAAGTTTAGAATAAATGAAGTAGGAAAGGTGCTGGGAGGAATGAAAAAAGTGTTTAAATGTCGTTCACTTAGAATGGATGTAAAGAGAAGACTGTATGAGGGTGTTGTGGTACTGACTGCGTTATATGGGGCTGAAACATGGAATAAGGGTGTAGCAGAGAGGAAAAGTTTGAATGTAATGGAGATGAGGTGTCTGAGGAGTATGTGTGGAGTGACGCATATGGATCAGGTGCGAAATGATGAAGTGCGAAGGAGAACTGGAGTTGTTCGGGAGATGGCTGGTAAAGTTGAGCAGAGGGTGTTGCGATGGTTTGGGCATATGGAGAGGATGGATAATGAGCGATTGGTGAAAAAGATAACTAGATCTAAAGTGAGAGGTGTAAGGCTGAGAGGAAGACCACGAATAGGATGGATGGACAGTGTGAAGAGAGCGCTGGATGCGAGAGGGATGTCTGTTGAGCAAGGAAGAGTGGCTGTGCGTGACAGAAATAAATGGAGAGAAATTGTGAATGAATAAGTGATGACGCAGCCCTGAGGGGATATTCTCCCACATTTGGTCTGATCAGCTAGTTAGGTCAGGTGCGGGTAAGGGGATGGGTCTGTTATGATGTGGCAGGGGTAAACCAATTCTGCTGTCGGGCCCTCCTGCGGATGTCACTGATTGCATTGCGCAGTTGACCCTTGTGCGGTGTGGTGCGGTGAGGATCTGTCCGTTCTCCCCTTTGGGGCTAAGATGCGAATGAATCATTGAATGTGTTTGAACGGATGAGTAAATGGGGAGTGTGTCGTCCTGTCTCGGCTACCTCCCTTTCCTTGACGGAAGCAGCCTAGGTATATAGATAGATAGTGTGTGTGTGTTTGTTTGTCCCTCATTCACTCCCAAACCAAGGGCCAAAGACCCCCAGACCCATGTATATTCCGAATCAGGGTGACCCAAGGATAGTTTTAGAGGGGTCAAAATTCAAATCTGCGTCATTTGAGGTCACCAGTTGTGTTCGCCTTTTTGACCCGGGCAACGCCGAGTAGCTCTGCAGCCCAATTTTTGGCAGGGAGACTCACATGACCTCGAATTCGGAGATAGGCTATGTGAGGGTGGCTTCTGAGGTTGTTTGAGGTCACCGGTCGAAGGCCATTTAAGGTCACCGATAATACACCCTCAAACGACTGGACCCAGCAGCCCAATTTTTGGCATGGAGATTCACATGACCTACAGTTAGGACATAGGCTATGTGAGGTTGACCTCCTAGGTCATTTGAGGTCACTGGTAACAGTAAACAAGTTCGCACAAATACTGTGCGTTTGTCTACGAGAGCTGAAATAGAAAGTTCCTGGACCTCTAATAATCCCTCTTCTAAAGCATAAGAGGTACATGGTCTTTCTGGAGTAGAAAGAGAGATTGAACTAGAACAACTAGGATTAGAGTGTCTGCCTTTTTGGTCCGGCAACGCCGTGTACCCCTACTAGTAGAGAGCGAGAGCGAGAGCGAGAGAGAGAGAGCGAATAAAGTTGTAGGAAAAGAGAGAGAAAGAAATTGGAACTAGCTGGAAGGGAAGGTAGCAGATACTAAGGCAATTTGAGTGAACAAGAGGCGAGAATAAAAACAAAGATTAAGTCGAGCATTGTGAGGATGCTGGAATATAAATGATACCTGAAACATAGCAGTAAGAGATGGAGATACTATAGTGATGAAAATGGTTGGAGAGGGAGTGAATAGAAAACTTAAAAGGATTTGGGAATGTATTAAGTGTAAGAAAAACGAACATACTTTGGATAAAATGCACGGAAGAACAGGTAAACCGAGAAGGCGGTGTCATGGGAAGGGAAGGAAGGGTTACGGAATCTTAGAAGCATAGAGAAAATGAAATTAAGGTGATATGGAAAGGAAGTATAAAAAGAGTTGGGAGGAAAGAAATAGCAAACAGAGAAAGGTAAGGAAGTTGTACAGTAACGGAAAGTGTTTGGGAAATGAAATGGAGGTGAAACTGGAGAGGATATGTTAAAGAAGAAACGGGAAGGTGAACTGAATAGGAATTATAAATGACTTGGAAAGAATACGGAAAGAAAACTGGGAAGGAAGAAAGAATAGTATTATAAGTAAAAAAAACGAGACTCCAGAGCAAATGAAAGAGGTTAGGAAGCGGAATGTTGAACAAAAAAAATGTGAAGGAAGATCTAGAAAATAACTAGAAAGAGAAACAAATTAAAAAAGCATGAGAGGGACGAAATGAAGGGAAGTGGTGAAAAGTGGGAATGGCTAGAGTTGCTTGGGGAACCGATGACAGTTGGATACGAAAAGAAACAGAGAATCTGTAAAGATTAATGTGCATTAAAGAGACAAAGAAAGAGAACAGGAAAGTAAGAAAGGATGGATTAAAAAAGGAAGAAAATAAAGGAGAAAAAGAGACACCAAAGAATGAGAAAGATGGCGCTTGGAAAACTTGCAGTATATCAGTAGTGAACCAAGCAAAGTAGCAAAAATTTCTCGGCTGAATTTTGGTGCGCTGTTAAACTACATTCTGAGGTTTCAGCTTAAAAGGATGTAGGGAATATAAACGAGATGGCTCAAAATATTATGGAAGTCCCGGTTTAATTCTGGGTCTGCTCTGTCCTGCCTGCGAATTTGTTGGTTTTAGTTAAAAATTGTAATTGCTAGGGAGCTTTTTTGAGTGCGGAGAGTTGGTAAGTTGATAAGATTTCGTGTCTAATTGTGTGTGTTGAAATTTGTAATATTGGCCTCTCTCTCTCTCTCTCTCTCTCTCTGCATACGTATAGATAGATAGATAGGTAGATAGA
This sequence comes from Coenobita brevimanus, assembly GCF_032717465.1. Classification (NCBI taxonomy): domain Eukaryota; kingdom Metazoa; phylum Arthropoda; class Malacostraca; order Decapoda; family Coenobitidae; genus Coenobita; species Coenobita brevimanus. The sequence goes on along the minus strand of NC_137053.1, from coordinate 27,547,206 downwards.
TAGATATAAATATCGATACAGTATGTACAAATATATAGATATATCTCATCTCATCTCATCAGCCGTTTGAGTGTCCACTGCAGGACCGGCCTATCCCTACCGGGAAGTGGGGACGATACAGCCAATGTATCTCTAGCAAATGGCTTAGGCTGTCTGGAAGAGATCGTATGTAGGGTGAGAAGTGCTTATAATTGTAATTGTAGTGTTGGAGTGGCTTTGGATGTGTGTGTAGTCTGTGAACCAAGTGTATTCGGCCCGCGCAAGCCAACTGGGTGCAAACATACTTTATAGTATGCGACACTGGTTTGACCACAGCATCCCTGATGTCCGCCAAGTAGTACGTGGCCAGAAGAACGCTCCCAAAGTTTATTACCCTGGCGGGGCGCGAACCCTCGTCCTTCACTGTACGAAAACGCACACTTTACCACTGTACCACAGAGGCTCCATATATAGATATATACATGTAAGTATATGTATGTGTACTGTACGTGTGTGTGTCTATGTGCATGTATGGGTGTGTATACACTGAGTCGAGCATGATCCTGCATTCATTTCAGTCTGTATTTGCCTCTGTTGCAGTAATGCCTTACCTGTGGATGTGGCACCTTCGTGTGGCATCTGCAAGTGGCATAACATTTGTGTATGATATCTGGATATGTTTGTAAAATCTAAATGAGACCTCTGTATATTTTATGTGCTCTTCTCTTGGCATAGGCTTCTTCACAGCCTGCTCTCAAGGCCCAGTATTCCTCCGACATATCATACTCCTCTACATGTCACCACTTCGGAGCTAACACCCACCGTCCATATTGAACACATGCTAGGGCTGCCTCATAAAAGAGTGGTGTATTGGCATTAGCGGGGGTATTTTCACATGTCGGCGGGTCTTCTGGTAGATCAGTAAAGTCTGATTTACATGAAATTCAAATCCTTAAACTGTTGCCTGCCCCAGCGGGGATTTGAACCTGGGTCTGGTAGGACCGCAGGCCACCTTTCTACCGATTGAGCCACTGCCTCCCCATATATATATATATATATATATATATATATATATATATATATATATATATATATATATATATATATATATATATATATATATATATATATATATATATATATATATATATATATATATATATATATATATATATATATATATACCTGAATACTAACACTTATTTGTGATATGTATGTATGACACCTGCGTTATTAGGATCTGCATATGACCCCTGCATTATTAACCTATATGTCTCACCATTATATCAGTACCTGTATTATGAATTTTTGTGTATTGATACCTATGACTGACATATAACACCTGCACAGGTATAGTACCACCTATGTAATGATACCTGTATATCAATAAGTGCGATAGCTTGTGCTATGTAGGGCTGGCTCAGGTTTAGATAACGTAAAGTACATAAGGTATAGGTGCTCGCGAAACTCAGATTTAAAAGTACAGACTTAAAAACCTTCGCTATAAAAGTGCAAACTACTCGTAAAGCACCACTAACATTTGTAGGAATGGCGAAATTAGGTCGCAGAATTGTCTATTTTCTGCTTCGCTCTTCTTTCCTTCTTCTTTTCTCCCTTTCCTTCTCCATCACTCATTATTCCAGAACGAAAAGTCGTACACAAGCGTGTTTGCACCAAAAACGCTTCCTACCAACCAGCGATGTGCCTTTTCATACTCACGGCAAAGTTCGAAGTACAATACACGAGTTGCTGCCTAAAAACCTGTTCTAGTCCTCAGATCTCTTCCAAGATATGCAAACTATACGGATTCTTGTTGTCCAATTCCATGTAAGCATTTAAGGTGTATTGTATCATACAGTTAAAAGTCGTTTTAAAGTACAGAATGTGTACTTTGTAGCTAGCTTCCATTAAAAAGTAGTAAATTAGAAAACAAAGGTTTTATTCTAAAATGATTATTAAGATGTAAGGATGGAAAAAGAGCAGAAACAAGAGATGAAAGAGAGCAACGAAACAGAATAGCATGTGGGGTAGGAAGAGATTCAGAGTTCTATACCCATTACCACATTCCACCAGCTACAAACGTTTTGTGAGTACACTGTGGAAAATTAGTAATGTGTATGAGACTCTGAATCTTCTCCTTTCATAAATGCTGTCTTGTTTCTGCACTTTTTCCATCTAGTTTATTTATTACTTCATTACATCTCTGCATGAACACTGTTGTATATTAACATCTGTATGACTATTAATAAAAATCTTTATAATAACATTCGTAAATCAACACATGATTGTCACGTACATATTAACACGTATAGATTGACACCTGTATATTAACACCAATAACATAACTCATGTAAGACAATTGTATATTAACACCTGTATAATAACACCTGCTCATGACACCTGCACATGATACCCGTGCCTCACCCACAGTACATAAAGAATCCTTATTTGTAACCTATACACAGGCTTCTTTATATTATAATCACAGGAAATGAGAGCACTGTATTTGTATGTGTTACTGATGACTGGTCTCTCATCAGATCTTTCTGATTTTTTGCTCTTCTCATGCTCAGTTATTCATTTATATCATTCTTCATCCTCTCTAGATAGACAGATATATACTGTAGATAGATAGATAGATGGATCGAGAGAGAGAGAGAGAGAGAGAGAGAGAGAGAGAGAGAGAGAGATACATGCATACATACGGGTAATATATATATATATATATATATATATATATATATATATATATATATATATATATATATATATTGTGTGTGTGTGTGTCGTTTCTTTTCTCCTCGTTACTCCATCCCCTTTTCCTTTTAACTCTCCCTTTCCCCCGCCTGCTTTCCCTCCTTTCTCCCCGTCTCTCCTTCCTCCAGTGCTGGTGTGAGACATGGGCCAGTAAGTGCGAGGCGGGAGTGTGCTGCCTGGAATCTTTTGTTAAGGCCAGAATTCCCTTGCATGCAGGGCGTCGCGTTGGGGAGAAACAGGCAATTTGCGGGTCCGTTTCTGGGTGAAGTGGTGAGCAGGCGAGTAGGTAGGTATACAGGTAACTATAGGTAGGTAGGCAGATGGGAAAGTAGGATGGTAGGGTGGCAGACAGGGAGCCAAGGAAAGAGCTGGCATGGTAGGTAAGTACAACTGTAAACAGGGAGTTAAACATGTAGGTACGAAAAGATAAGAAGTACGCAGGAACTGTGGTAGACATTGAATTAAACAGACGGAGAAAGAGAGAGGTGGCAGCATATAGAGGTAAAGTGAAGGACAGTTAAGCAGGTAGGGGAGAAGTGCGGTGGGACGGCAAGTAGATACAGAGGTCAATAAGAAGGTAAGCAGCAGACTGATCCAGCTGTTTTCAGAGCGTCAGCACGCAAATTTACTGAGTCCAGCTCATTCAACGTCTTTGCCACGTGAATTGGTACTGCTTGTCCCCAGCATTTCTTCCTACAGTAGAATGTTATGCAGTACGATGTGCTGACAACAATGAGGGTATTTTACCACTTGTCGATGGACTTAGGGAAGGGCACTGAAACGTTTACATGGCTACAGCAAACTAATTCCTAACAACAACTCCCCTGGTTACACTACAGTTGAACAAGCGTCATCAGAACTGCCGCTCATCCCCTCAGAGGTATGCAGGAAGAGATGAGAAGTAGGCAGATGGGTTGGTTAGCAGCGAGGTAGGCAGGTGGTAGTAAATGACAGACTGGTAAGATAGGAATCTAGGATAGGCTGGAAGGTAGGTATATGTATGGGGAATTAATTGGTTAGAAGGGACTGAGGCTGAAGACATGGAAGTAAAAGGTCATGTAGGCTGGTAGACAGGAAAGTAAGAAATATGTAAGCTGGGAGTTTTTTTTTTTTTTCCCGGCCTATCAACCATTGGGGCCGAAGCCCCTGGTTATTAAGTCCATATATATATATATATATATATATATATATATATATATATATATACACACATATATATATACATATATGTATATACATTTAAAAATACATACACATATATACAAACATTTATATTTATATGTATATATATTTAAATATATATAAATATATATACATACATATATATATATAGACACACACACACACACACACACACACACACACACACTTCCATTCATACATACAGACACACTTTCATGCAAACGTACATATATATATATATATATAATAATTCTAATCTTATTTATTTTTTTTTATTTTTTTTTTATTTTTTCTTTTTTTTATATTATTTATACCTTATATTATAAAGAAAAACTAATCTAAAGACCCTAAAACTAATCACCTAACAGACAAATCGCTAACTTATACTAAATCCTACAGAGACAAATAGCTAGACCTACACTAATGGTAAAAATACCTCGACTAACAGAACACCATCGACTGCAGATATGTAATGCCTTTCTACATTACATACCTGCACTCATAACTTGGTGACTGTCAGTGGAGGCACAACCTAATATAGGGGACATCAGTATATGAAAGGGAACCAGACGAGTCAGGAACATTTCCATATACGTCAGCTGTCGTCCCTAATTAGAATAACTTAAGCAAGATAATATAATGTATTTACATAATTTGTACAGAAAGTGAAGAACCTCGCCCAGCAGACCACCATCGTGCCCAATACCTTCCTATATTGCACACTTGCACTCATCAGCTGGTGACTGTCAGGCGAGGAACTTGGCCTGAGAGGTAAGCAAAGTGATGGAAGTTAAATAACTCGACTGAGAAGTAGACAGGCAAGTACGAGACCTGGTAGGCAGGTTTGCATTCAGGTAGGGTGATAGGCAGGTAGCTTAGAAAGCGAGTTGAAAGGTAAGTAATAAGGGAGTAGGTAAGTAGAGAGGTAGCTATATTGGCAGACAAGTAATAAACTGATGGACAGGGTCCTAAAAGGATACGAAAGTTGTTTCTGAAACTAGTAGGGATGTGGCGTGCTCTGCTGTTTGTGAAGGTGTGCTTGTATTGCTTTGAGTATGACTGCAGGCTGGTGAGAAGAAAGGTACAAAAACTCTCAGGAAAGCAGGTTACTAAGAAGACATGTGGGTAGAGGGGCAGGAATGTAAGCAAGTGCACTGAACGGTAAATAGGAGCCTTAGTAGAAGGACAAACGGGAAGGATACACATGTAAATGAAAAGACAGGTTGGTAATTGATAGCCAGGCAGGTAATGGATGGGCTGGTAATTAAGTGACTACTTAAGCAAGTAACAGGTGAGTCAGATAAGTGAATGGATGGAGAGGGAGGTATGAGGCTAGGCTGGTAAGCCGATTATCAAATTGGCATATTGACCGACAGGTAGGTAAGTGAGGGAGCTAGTAAACAGATGTTCTGTAACACAGAGCAGAAAGTCAAGTAAACGAGAAGTTAGCACTGAAGGTAAACGTTAAGGCAAGTAGGTATGTGGACAGAGTAGAAGGAATGATGGTAGGTAGACAGGTACGGTAAATTAATGAACAAGGAGATATATAAATACATAGGTGAGTGAGAAGGAAGGCAAGCAAGAAGGTAGACAGGCATGAAATAGGTTAGTCATATGAAGCAGGCGCCAAAGGCCAGGCAGGATTACAGGCAACCTTTTAGGGTTGGAAAGATAGAGTGACTGAAAGGTAAAAAGTGGCTAAAACGGGGTGAAAAATGGCTGCAGGGAGAGAGACGGTCCACGACACACACACACACACACACACACACACACATACACACACACACACACACACACACACACACACACACACAACACAACCACAACCCTCCCGGACACATATAAGCGCCGACGGTCAAGCAACCCACACGGCACAGTAACATTTTTGAAGATAAAGATTTTCTGATTGTGGCGTATTCTGATTTGCTTCTGGATATGAGAGTGAGGGCATGTTTGTGGATAATGAGAGTCTCCGTGTAAGAAAAGGAATCTTGCGTTTACGTGAGAGAACAGGTGATAGTATGTGTGTGTGTGTGTGTGTGTGTGTGTAATTCACCGGGTCGGTCAGGATCACTTGATGGTCGTGATCGTCAGCTTTTACCCTCCCGTAAGGGAGCTGAAAGCTCATATAGTCCGATCTAAGGGCAAGGCTGTGACCTACACACACGCACACACCCGTCCCCTTGCTCTAGGGGGACAGTAACCACCCACTTCGTCAGTGAAACTTTTCGCAACCTGAGCGAGGCGCGAACTCCCGTCCACCAGTTGGCAAGCGAGAGCGTTACCACTGCACCCGCGAGCGGTGTGTGTGTGTGTGTGTGTGTGTGTGTGTGTGCGTGCTTGAATATTTGTTTGCGTGTATTTATGCGGATGTGTGTGCGTGCGAGTGTGCGTGCGTGTGCTCGTGCAGTAGCTCTCTCTCTCTCTATCTCTCTCTCTCTCTCGGATAAAACTCCTCGTATGCTGAATGTTCGTGTTGATCACCATCACTAAATCCAGGAAAAGGAAAAAAAAAAAAAAAGAACCTGATATTGCGGTTGGGGTAGAGAGAAAAAATGCTGAAAAAAAATCCAAAGCTTATTCAAAAGGGAACCATGATGAAGGTAAGAAAGATTGATAGATAGACAGGTAGACTGAGGTTTAATCACATTGGGTTTACCGAGAGATTTAAGGATATTGTTAGTGGAAGGGTGTGTGAAAGACATGTATACAGTAGAGAGAGGGAGATTGGTGAGGTGTTGAAAATGGAGGGAGTGAGTGGGAGGAAGGGGGAGTGAGGATACTGAATAGAAATGAAGGAGTATGTAGGGGGTTTGAGGATGTGAGAGGGATATTATGACGGGAGAGAAATAAGGAAAATAAGTGTGCGGGAGCATGTAATGATAATGCTGAATAGTAAATGCAAGAATGACATTGTAGGGTGTGAGACTATACGAGGTGCTACCCAAAAGATCCAGTAATTTGAATATTGTAGGGAAATAAGTTACCTCCTAATTCTCACTGTCGCCTTCGAAGCAGTCCCCTTGGGCATGTATACAGTGGTCCTAGCGTTTTTTCCACAAGTCCATGCGTCCCTGTCAGGGCTCCCACTTTACCGTTGCCATATTACCCCAACAGGTGCTTAGATTTCCCTAGATTTGATCAAAATTCCCCAGATTTTTCATTGCATAATGCTAGAAAAGATTTATGAAAATGCACAGCTACATTAGAAATCAATTTACTTCAAAAACTGAAGCACTAGAACTTTTTTTTTCATTTAAAAAAAATCAATGACCTGCCTGAAGCTGGAGCCGTAGCTACTGTTGCCTTGAAGTATATACAAGTGCTCGTGGGCCCTTCAGGCCCTCTCGCACATGCTCCTGTTGAGGGCTATCGTGCTGCGCTCCTGGTTTCTTGTGCTTCGCACTTGTTTCCTCGTGCATCTCACTCGTTTCCTCGAGCTTCGCGCACGCGTTGCGATCATTTCAGGTAATCCGAGTCACGTTAATGTGCTGTTCTAGTCTAACGTTGTCAGTATCGGCCGTCAAGGAGACATTGAAGGGCCCATGATGGTTCGTATATGTGCTGTTCTAGTCTAACATTGTCACTTGGATTTTTTGCAGGTAACCATTTTTTTTTTTTATGCGAGGAAGAAAGAACCAAAGGCCACGAGCCCGCAATATCAGTTCCCTCCAAGAGAAAAAAAAAACAATAGAGAGCCATATTCAAGATCCGATCATTACTAGATGCCTGGACACACTGCGTTTGAAAGACTGGAGATCATAGGCAGAAGGAAATACAGACAGAGGGAGACAGTTCCAGAGTTGACCTGTTGCATAAATGAAAGACCGGGAGTAACGGTTAACTCTTGCATTAGAGAGTTGAACAGAAAAGGGATGAGAGTTTGCTACTAGACAGGTGCTACACGCCCGTTCTAGAGGTGGAGGAATGCATGCAGACAATTCAGAGGAGCAGTGACCATTGAAGCAGCGATAGAAAAGAGATAAAGATGCAACAGTGCGGCAAAGAGACAGAGGTTGAATGGAGTCAATAAGAGGAGGAGAGTTAATGAGATGAAAAGCCTTTGACTCCACCCTATTGAGAAGAGCTGTATGTGGGGACCCTCCCCACACATGAGAGTTGTACTCCACACAGGGGCGGATAAAACCCCTGTGTAGAGTCAACAATTGTGCAGGGGTAAAGAAAGAACGGAGTCGGCTTAACACACCTAATCTCTTGGAAGCAGATTTTACAAAAGATGTAATAAGATCTTTCAAAGATAAGTCCTGAGTAAATGAAACCCCAAGCATGTTCAAGGATGATGCAGGATGAAGCTGAATATTATTAAACATTAGTGGGTATACCTGTGGAAGATTTTGTCGGGTTGACAGGTGTAAGAACTGAGTCTTAGATGCATTAAACTCAACAAGATTATTTTTACCCCAGTCAGATATAGAAGCCAAGTCAGACATTAGGTGTGCCATAGCCTCATCCTTTGTTTGTTGAAGTAACTGTTGAGATGGGCGTTGCGTGATCCGAATGGAAAGGTAAAGGGTGGAGTCGTCAGCGTATGAATGGATAGGATTAGATGTACAGCTCAGAAGGTCATTGATGAATAAAAGGAAGAGAGTTGGTGATAGGACAGAGCCCTGAGGAACACCTGGTATGAGTCCATATTATATTTACAAATCATAATAGATAGATAGATAAATAGACAGATAGACAGCTCTATGCGAGCCTGGGAATGGGAAATGTTCTTGCAAGTTAAACTGAGGAAAAGCTGACAACAGATTAGGAAGTAGCAATGTCAGGAGATGATGCAGGTAATTTGTCAGCGAAATAGCAGAACAAAGCCTAGTGACATACACACATACTCACACACAGGTTTCTGGAACTTTCCAACCACAGTGTAACACACGTGACACGACCCCTGTTTCACCAGAATTTAGGAAAGAGGGCTCAGAAGGAAGCTAGCCACAGAACAGGCAGGTAGTAGGGAGAAGGGCTTAGCAACATGGAGAGAGAGAGAGAGAGAGCGAGACAGGGAGGTAGCTCATGGGACTCTACTTAACTTCACTCGTGTGTGAGAGACTTTGTTAATATTTCCAAGACAAATAAAAATAGTCCCATACTATTCTTTACCTCTCCTGTCATTGCAAGACAAAAGGGAATTAAGATTTTCTACTTACAAACAACTCAAGTATAACAACCGCTCATCCACAAGTCTAATATATAAAACTTCTCTACAAGTAACTACAAAGTCCTTTTTTTATGACATTTGGTGGCAGCGGTGGGATATGCACCTCGTCTTCGAATCAACAGTGAATTTCTACAAAAGCAGGCGACACTCTACAAGATTAACTTCAGTTCTACAATGAATTCCTACAAAATACAAGCCCACGAGCGTACAATTGATTCTTCATTATGAAGAGTGAAAAAAAAAAAAAATGCCTCTCACAACCAACAGCTCACAACCAGCTCCTGACAGTATTCTCTCCAACCCCCCCCTCCGTCTCCCCAATCATCACGCTGATGTAAAGGTGAAGAGGTCACAGGACGCCTTGCAAGTAGTTTAACAAAATACTGATACAAACAATCTTGCAATTTCTACGACGAACCAACGAACTACAACCGTCTACAATCAACTACAAGTAACAACTCTATGAGTTGTCTGTACAATCTACACGCACCTACAAGTAGCGGCAGTCTTCATCCCACAACGAGTAAATCACAAGAGAAAAAGACCGAGAAAACATCGAGAAAGAAAAACAAAACAAACAAACGAAGAATGAGACACAACTCACACCTCACAACCACCAGACCTCACCCTCCTCTCTCTGCTACATCCACCCAACCTCCACTTCTGACGCAGGAGTGAAGAGGTCAAAACAACGAAGCGAATACCAAGCCCATATTCACAACTCATCTTACTCACTTATCTTCACTGAGGTTACTCATCACTACTCATTTACTCACCACAGCTACCAGTGTGGGAAGTCGACGTCACCATACGTGTTTGCTGACAGGACGCCAAGCCGTGTGTCTGACACCCCACAACATGTCAATCAACCCGTGAAGAACAACGCTATCATCATGTGCAACACCACTCACACCATTTCCACCACGGTAAAAATTAGTGAGTTACTTCATTTATACGATACACAGTGACAGACGACACATTTTTCACAAACATATAAAACGTGCTGTATAGTTACAACTTAAATACATATACCTACTTCAATTATCTTCATAATTCAATCATTAAATACTTGCACTAACAATAAATATTCTACACTGTATATATACATTCATTTATTATAGCATTTATTTACTACCAACGAGTGTTAACATTTATACCTACATAAAATACGTGTTTTATACAGACAGCTATACATTATTACATCTACAAAGTGATAAAGAAAATATACCATCACAGTTACTCAGTGAGCGATTAAAAGAACTGTATTAAACATTTATTAATTAAAGCTACCTTGTGGAAACAGATAAATTAAGTTATAAGGAAAACCAGAAAAAAAAAAAAAAGGCCAACACAAATGACGTTAGCAAGAATGAACATCTTCAACACAATCGTGAAGACAAAGATTTCCACACAGTGCTGACACATATATTGCCCATGATAGGTACAAGTGAAGAACAAGTCAGTATATAAAGTTAATACTGTATATAGTGTATATATATTTTTTATATAAAATAGCAAAATATGGGACTATATAATATCATTTTCAGTAATATCTGTGCAATATAAACTAAACCTTAAAAAAGGGTCCCTAGGAAATTAGCCAGCAATTATGCAACCATGAACAACACAGAAAAAGCGTAGACGAACGAAGAAAAACAAACTATTGAAAATCAATACATACAAAAAAAAAAAAAAAACGAAAGAAAAGGAAATAGAGTAAGATCACATAACAAACAAATGAAAAGAAGTGTAAGTGTTACTACAAATGCCAAAATACCACATAAACTACAAACAAAAAAGCAAATTGTTGTCTCCACAAGCTAGTGGCATGGCACATCATATCATCGATCGCAGCATGACCGGATTCAATGTCAGGACTGCAATTATTACAATTATGTAACTACAAACGATATGTAACAATTATGTAACGACAAACGATTGCATTATATTACACTTGCTACAATTATGTAACGACAAACGATTGCATTATGTTACACTTGCTACAATTATGTAACTACAAACAATATGTAACAATTATGTAACAGTTGCATTAACAAGATGTAACTTTTATGTAACTTTAACTACAATTATGTAACTACAAACAATATGTAACAATTATGTAACAGTTGCATTAACAAGATGTAACTTTTATGTAACTTTAACTACAATTATAAGGCCAACGCAGTTATGCTTTACCACAATATTATGTAACAATTCATAAAATGTTACAATTATGTATTACTACAATGTTACTACAATGTTACAATTCACAATGTTACAATTATGTATTACCACAATTCTGTATTACCAGAATCATCTTACAAGTTAGATGAAATATTAGACATTACTAAAGGGATAACTCAATATGTAATGTATAACCTAGCAGTATTACCATTGCACAGTTATATGCGTATGTCTGTTATACATACACATCTTACCAAAATGTCATACAACAACCATTGCATTTATTCAAATATGTACACAACTTGTTAAAAATGTAATATTACTGAATAATTGCTATTTACTATGAATGTTATATGTATACAATATTATAATCAATATTATGTCCTAATAGATTAGCATATGTCAATGATAATTGCTGTCGGAGGACCTTCAGTGGCGTGGGCTGAGCAATGTTATGAGTCCATATTATATTTACAAATCATAATAGATAGATAGATAAATAGACAGATAGACAGCTCTAAGCGAGCCTGGGAATGGGAAATGATATTGCAAGTTAAACTGAGGAAAAGCTGACGACAGATTAGGAAGTAGCAATGTCAGGAGATGATGCAGGTAATTTGTCAGCGAAATAGCAGGAGAACAAAGCCTAGTGACATACACACATACTCACACACAGGTTTCTGGAACTTTCCAACCACAGTGTAACACACGTGACACGACCCCTGTTTCACCAGAATTTAGGAAAGAGAGCTCAGAAGGAAGCTAGCCATAGAACAGGCAGGTAGTAGGGAGAAGGGCTTAGCAACATGGAGAGAGAGAGAGAGCGAGACAGGGATGTAGCTCGCGGGACTCTACTTAACTTCACTCGTGTGTGAGAGACTTTGTTAATATTTCCAAGACAAATAAAAATATGTAGTCCCATACTATTCTTTACCTCTCCTGATTGCAAGACAAAAGGGAACTAAGATTTTTTACTTACAAACAACTCAAGTATAACAACCGCTCGTCCACAAGTCTAATATATATAACTTCTCAACAAGTAACTACAAAGTCCTTTTTTTATGACACACCACTGTTGATAGATCTAGGAGAAGAACAATGACCGTCTACAACAGCGGCTATAGAACGACCAGAAAGGAAGCTAGCGATGAAGGCACAGATAGAAGGATAGAAACCGTAAGAGGGCAGTTTGGAAATTAAAGATTTATGCTAGACTCGATCGAAAGCCTTTGAGATGTCAAGAGCAAAGGCAAAGCTTTCGCCAAAGTCCCGAAAGGAGGATGACCAGGAGTCTGAAAGGTAGGTGAGAAGATCGCCAGTGGGGCGTCCCTGACGGAACCCGTATTGACAATCAGAAAGAAGGTTGTGATAGGAAAGATGGCTTAAAATTTTTCTATTGAGAATTGACTCGAAAACTTTTGAAATACAGGACGTTAAAGCAATTAGACGATAGTTAGAGGGTTGGGAATGGTCACCCTTTTTAGGGACTGGCTGAATGAGAGCAAACTTCCAGCAAGAAGGAAAAGTACAAGTGGACAGACAAAGGCAAAAGAGTTTGCCTAGGCAGGGTGTAAGCACAGAAACACAGTTCTTGAGAACAACAGGAGGGACTCCATCAGGTCCATATGCCTTGTTAGTATTGAGGCCAGTGATAGCAGAAAATACATCAGCTGAAGAAATTTTAATGTCAGCCATGAGGAAGTCAGAGGGGGGAAGTGATGGAGGAACAGCACCAGAATCGTCTAAGGTGGAATTGATCGTGTTATTTGCAGCTTCGGGAATGGAACCCAAGTTGTCCACATGTAAGTCCAAGATATTAACCACTCGGCCACGGCATTCGACCGGGCGCCGGGAGAGGAGTTTTGGGGTCAAAATTTGATCACTCATTAAATATAGTAAAAGTTTTTCAATCGTGATGGGACCAAGTTTTTTCACATCAGGGAATTTCTTTGCAATGATGTTGCCAATTTTGGTGTGATTTGAATGTGTAGTTTTGGCTGCCCAAAATACACAGACACACAGACACACGGCTACTGCTATAGTACTGTATATTAGATACAAAGCCATCAAAAACTCTACAGTGAACACAACCCTAATTTCACGCACTCACGCAGGGAGCAGCGTTTTTTGGTCAAAAATTGATTGCTCATTAAATATAGTAAAAGTTTCTCAATCATGATGGGACCAAGTTTTTTTCACATCAGTGAATTTTTTGCGATTTTTATGCCAATTTTCGTGAGATTAGAATGTGTAGTTTCTACTGCCCAAAATGCACACACACACACACACACACACACGTGCAATGGTAACGCTCTCGCTTGCCAACTGGTGGACGGGAGTTCGCTCCTCGCTCAGGTTGCGAAAAGTTTCACTAACGAAGTGGGTGGTTACTGTCCCCCTTGAGCAAGGGGACGGGTGTGTGCGTGTGTGAAGGTCACAGCCTTGCCCTTAGATCGGACTATATGAGCTCTCAGCTCCCTTCCGGGAGGGTAAAAGCTGACGATCACGACCATCAAGTGATCCTGACCGACCCGGTGAATTACACACACACACACACACACACACACACACACACACACATGGCTACTGGTATAGTATATGAGATATAAAGCCATCAAAAACTCTATGGTGAAGGCAACCCTAATTTCACGTTCTCTACTCATGCCGGGAGCGGCGTTTTATGGTCAAAATTTGATTGCTCATTAAATATAGTAAAAGTTTTTCAATCATGATGGAACCAAGTTTTTTCACATAAGTGAATTTTTTGCGATTTTTTTTTTTTTTTTTTTGCCAATTTTGGTGCGATTTGAATGTGTTGTTTCAGCTGCCCAAAATACACACACACACATACACACACACACACACACACACACGTCTGCTGCTATAGTATATTAGATTATACACGGACATGTCATTATTCATATTGTTGTCACTATTTCCATCTTCATCATTCATGACTACAATATAACTGAGACATCAGCACTACTTTGTTAATTAGCTTTTTGATTATCATGAAAAAAGAAAAGACACTAAGCTCACTTACAACGTGGCCCACACACAAGTTATACAACAATGACGGCGAGTCCGAGCTGCTCTGCCGAGGGCACTCAGTGCAACCAAGTGAGCCAATGGGTAAATCACAATTGACAACAGATCCATCGTGACTCCTGCAGTTTCACTGGCTGAGATTTCAAATCGGGGAGTGGGGTTCTGTCAGCCAATGAGTACCTTTTATGTGGGCGCTGGATGGTTGACTGGTTAGGCGAGATATTTGAAAAGTTATTGTTTGAGCTTAGTATTTTATTCTGGCGCTGGTGTGGTTTAACCCCTACATCGCGGGCTTGTTTACCAATGACTTGCGTGTGCCGCGGGGTTATTTGGGCTCCGACGGACTCTCAAAAAATATTTGCCAAAAATCAGTTATTAGTCCTAGAATAATAAAATTATATCTGCTTATGGCACATACCTTCAGCTTTCTCCTGGAATGATTGTTGAGCCTTCGTCGGTTACCGTAGGACTTGTGGAGACCTCTGAAGTAGGGTAACGAAGTCTCCACTTTACACTTCCCGACAACCCGTAATATGATTACCACAGCCAGATACAAACACTATAAACACTATTCTACAATTTTCAAGTAGTTTGGGATCCATACTAAAAAAAAAAAAACACTGTGAAAGCACTGGAAATTACGAGCGCGTCTGATCGTCGCACTGGCACTAGTTCGCTCTTGGTAGTCTGTCATTTATTATTCATAAAACCCCTCACACTTTATATTTCTATTACTATATAACACTTATATATATCTACAGTCTTTATCCATAAGTTTCCTTCAGTAGTATTAGTTTATTGTCACTGTAGGGATTCAATTTCTTTCAGTAAAATACGTAGCATTCACTTTCTCGTCCTGTATACTGGCATTGAGAGTGAATGTCACTTTCATCTTCACTCTCATAACTCATAGCATTCAGACATGCTAGAGTGAAACTTTCACTTTCATTACTCCTAGGGTATATACTCGTATTCTTATAATACTACTCATTTACATTTCTATTTACGTTCTCTATTTTATTTACGTTATTTACATTTCTATTTTATTTACATTGTGTTGTGCACTGTCACTTGAAATATCTTATAAAACTATTTTCCATTGTTCACGTATATTTACATTCATTACTTTCACTTGCTGTTTACACATTATTTACACATTATTTACAATTCCACTTGCACTGTTTTACTCAATAGAAAGATCGTAGTCACTCTTTTATCAATTGTCAGCCCTTTACCTCTTTCCACACGAGGTTTAGTAGGGGGTAAAGGTCACAGGGCCATTTGCATGGGGGTGAAAAAAGACCTTGAAGTCAGCAAGAAGAAACATACGTACTCTCACTTCGGAAGATGAGAGTGAACTGATAACGGAGGACCAGCGTGGAGGCCTGCTAGGGGTTATTCAGAGTTACCAATATTACTTCTTGAAACAGCTAAGTCTAGCACTGATATGATTGGCAGGAAATCTAGACAATACATTATAAATTTGGTAATTCCAGGTGAATGTAAATATCACTTAGGCTTCTCCCTTCCCTCCTTACATGTATATTTATTACGAAAATAGATTAGAGGCCTACTTAGGAGATATATATTCAGAGCTACCAATGTTATATCTTGAAACAGCTTTGTCTAGCACTGATATGATTGGCAGGAAATCTAGACAATACATTATAAATTAGGTAGTTCCAGGTGAATGTAAATATCACTTAGGCTTCTCCCTTCCCTCCTTACATGTATATTTATTACGAAAATAGATTATACGGCATATTTCAAGGGGAAAAAAACAGCGAAAATTAGCGAACGAGTGCACGTGAGGTGTTGTCAGGTGATAATTAGCCAATTCCAGGTGTATGGCACTCTCACTTACCTTATTTTTTTCATGTATATATTATTTGGTATAAGAATAGGACATAGGGCTTATTTCAATGGATGAAATCAGTGAAAAATTCCAGGGAAGATTTACTTAGCGTAGCACGGCCGGGCAGGCGAGAGGATAGGGTAATGGAGGGGGGGTAGGGAGGGGAGTCAAGAACGGGGAGAAATGGCTAAATTGTCAACAATGGATGGGAGTACAGATGAGATTAGGAGTGCTGACTAGTGTTGGACATTGGCAGTACTGATAGATGATACAAGCCCCCACTTGGAAGCCCGGGTGAATTCAAAATAACACAGAATCACAAAAGCGACTCCCCGCGGTATGATCCCTTGCTCCTAAGCATCACGAAAGTGACGCCCCGCGGTTAAGGGGTTAAGTGCATATGGACATATTGCCTAAATAGTCCCTGGTGATGCAAAAAAAAAAAAAATCCATAGAATTCCGTAAATTTTTTGAAATCCCCAGATTATTCCCTAAGACCCTCAAAAGTTCCAAGTCTACAGATAATTCCCTAAAAGTGGGAGCACTGATCCCTGTGTGGTGATAAATCCTGAACCCCTGGAAAAATTTGACTCCTTGCGTTCATTGCACATGCGCCATCGGCTGCCTGAATCATGCCAGACGTACGAATCATTCACTCTCTAACTCTGGAGACAAAAGAACTCGTTGCTGGTTATTTCGTGTTTCGGTGAATTCGGACTAAGAATTATCTCCCACGATAATCTCGACTGATTTATATTGTTAAGCCGGGTCATTTTTATCATTTTAGAAGCTTGATCTCACATTTACTTTCTTTCTTTTCTCTGTCGTAATATATGATGGGTCTAATTCGTTGGGCCGAACAAAATAAGGGACAAGTCCACTGTAAACAAAGAAATTGTGGTATAGTGAGATAACTTGTCCCCTTGAAAAATCTTCTGATCCCGTAAAGCATTCAATGTATTGCATTTGGTTTTTCTTTGAGTACATGGCTTACTGGATCAACTACCTCCATCTCATTATACTTAATTAAATTTTAAATTCTCAACTCCTTTCTTTCCTTCCTCTTGCTGCCTCTCGTACTTTGTTCACAGTGTCTTTTCTCTCCTGTCTCGCCTGTAATCAGTTCTTTTGGCACCTGGTATAAGTTTAGCTTAATGTAGGTGGTCCAACATGCCACATCCTGAGCCGTTGTACTCATACATATTTGCTTCCTTGGAACTGTGGAGAAGTATATATACTAAAGAAAGTTTAAAATTTTTTTTCAATACAGTCCTAGAGTTCAAGTCATTTACCATAGCCACTGCTGAAAATCATTTTGATAAAGTAACAGTGCTTTAATAATACTGGTGCAGTGGAATGTTTTTGCTTATCCTCATGTTAAATTACACTCCTAATAAGGAAATCCATGACAAGACATGTTGAAATGCTGCAGAAGGCTTGTATATAGGATAATACTAATTATTTGTTTTAATGAAATGATTTATTAAAGTTATATGACTATATTATTACTTGCAGGTTAAAGTGCCGTACCACTGGATTAATCTTTAACATCCTAACCCACCCAGGCCTTAATGAAATGGTAAATACTACTAAACACAACTGTGTTCAAACTTAGCCTATATTCGTGACAGCGAGAGGTGGCGGAGAAGCCCGTCCCACTCTTCCCACTGGAATGCCTGTGATTGGTGGATGGTGGGGTGAGAGGTGCGTGGGTGAGGTTAGCAGTCCATTTGATGACCAGTACAAGTGTACCGTCTAATCTGGAAAGACATCTTCACCTGTCTGGTGCGATCCTCTCTCTCTCTCTCTCTCTCTCTCTCTCTCTCGACCCGAGAGATTAGACCTCTCTTCTCGAGGTCTAATCTGCCCACCTGTGCGGCCCAACTCAATGGATATCCACTACTGAAAGGGAAGTCCATAATATATTTTCTTAAATATAACCTTTAACTCTAACCCCAATTCTCCTAATTATTTACTTGCTAAATTGTGTCCCCTCCCCTGACTTAGTAAATAACATCAACATGCCCCCAGTACGAGTTCCTTGTCCCTCATGTGGAAACAAATTCTTCAATGATTGGTTTCCGAAATTCGGAAGGCCCGATGCAAAATGTTTTATGTGCTTGACCAATGAAAATATTCAGTATCTAGAAAGTACTATCAAAAGTCATCAGTATGCAATTGAGGATCTGAAACAGGAAAATGCAGACCTCAAGGCAGAACTCAAAAAAGCGAAGGAAAGCCCCCTGAATACGACTCAGTATCTAGAAAGCACCATTAAAAGTCATCAATATGCACTTGAGGATCTGAAACAGCAAAATGCAAACCTCAAGGCAGAGCTTAAAAAAGTGAAGGAAAGCCCCCTGAATATGACTCCAGCCGACCAGGCATTTCAAGTAGTATGTAATAAACGAAAATGTAAACAAACGCCTAAGAAAACACCCGAAATTCCTATATCCAACAGGTTTTCCGTTCTTTGTGATGAAGGGGAAAATAGCAGAGTAAAACAGGTCGTCCATAAGAACATTAAACATAGAAGGCAGGATATAAACAAAGCAAGTGGACGTCTCCTGGACACCAAATTCAGCTCCAGGGAGAGCACCACACTGGTGGTTGGTGACTCCATATTAAGAGGTCAGGGTGCTGCCTTTGCATCAAATAATAAAGGCAAGAAAAGATCAGTGAAGGTTGTACCTGGCAGCAAGATTGACATGATCACCAAAGACATTGCAAGTACACCAGTCAGTCGAGATGCATGTCTTTTAGTAAATGTAGGAACAAATGATGCACACGACGGAGGTAGGGTTTCCACCAAAAATATCTTGCAGAAATATGAAGCCCTTCTAAAAGTAATGAAAAATAAGTCACATAAGTGCGTGGTGAATGGTATATTGCCAAGGCTACGTTCCAATTCTTACTGCAGGAACAGAGTAGTAGAAATTAATGGAGCCCTTAAGGAAATGTGTACCAGAGAAAACATATATTTCAATGATGTCTGGAAAAGATTTGTTGAAAAGCCAAGCCTCTTTAGACAAGATGGGGTACACTTAAATGCGAAAGGAATTGCAGAGATGGGCAATTTGATAAATATGGCCGTTTTTAAAATCCACGAGAATGCAGGTGTGGCGGAAACACCTGCGCCCCCTGGGAACCTCACGGACCCTCCCACCTCACCCACCTCGCCCATCACCCCAGCCCCGCCCCTCACCCTCACCTCACCCTCCCCTAATCTCACAGTCGCGCAGTCACCCTCCCCCTCCACGCCCTCCCTATCCACCCCTCCACTGACCCAGGGAAATAAAATCATAATTCCCGGGGAGATGGTGTATCCGGATTAGCCCTACAGTCAAAGCCAACAACAGAGCAAATCAAAGTATTATCATTCAATGCTCGCAGTCTTAGAAACAAGTTTAACGAACTTAAAATCCTTCTAAGTGTCGAAGATTTTCATATAATTGCCGTAACAGAAACGCATCTTGATATAGGTAATAGAGATTTATTAGCTGAATACCAGTTAGACTCGTATATTTTCACTATAAATGCAGAGAAAATGGACGCCGAAGAGGTGGTGTTGGGATATATGTTAAAAATCACTTAAACCCAACAGAGGTAACCTTAAATGGACAGAACACCGAACTGGTCTGTGTCAAATTACGTTTAAAATATATGAATATAAATATTGCTACAGTCTACCGTCGTCCTACTCATACTCCAGAGGAAGACACAGAACTATATAGTACCTTGCAGGAAGTTCTCGATGGGGACGAAACGTTGATTACCAGCGACTTCAACCTGCCGCCAGTAAATTGGAATACAGTTACCGGTAGCAGTAATAATGACAAAAGAATGACAGATTTTTATTAAGAACAACTTTTTATTTCAATGTGTCACGGAACCGACAAGACAGGGCAATATCTTAGATCTTGTTATCACTACAAATGAAGATATGGTCTCAAGCCTCACTGTGGGTGAACATCTAGCATCTAGCGATCATAATCTCATAAGATTTTCCATGAATCTCTCACATAATGAGTGCACAAGAAAAACTAAAATGCCGGACTATAAAAACGCAGATTTTAACGGCCTAAAGGACGCCCTGAGTACACTAGCTGAACACAGAAAAAATTAATGATGGAAACGAAATTTGGGCAGAATTTAAGCACGTATTCATGACCGCTCAAAACAAGTACGTGCCAATGAAATCCAGACAAAATAAGGGTAGAAACAAACCAGCGTGGTTTAATGCCGATATTAGCAGAGCAGTTAAAGAAAGAAACCGTCTCCACACCTTGCTTAAAAGTCACACTAGTGAATTACTCACAGGGCAATATACCAGTAGTAGAAGAAAAAGTTAAAAAACTCATTAGAACAGCTAAACGACAATTTGAAATTGATGTAGCAAAAACAAGTTCTACGGATCCTAAGCTTTTTTATGGATACATTAACGGCAATAAGATACTCAAGGCGAGCGTTGATCCACTTATCAGCGACGAGGGTGCTCTTATCACGGACGATCAGGAAACTGCCTCTACTTTAAATAAGTTTTTCAGTTCAGTTTTCACAGTAGACGCCAATGACACCATCGAAGAGAATCAAATGTCAATCCAAAACGCACTAAGTGATATGCATATTAGCAGTAATGAAGTGAGAGATAAACTTAATAGAATGAACAGTAATAAGACTCCCGGCCCAGACAATTTCTACCCTAAAATACTAAAAAATCTGATGGATGTAATATGCAGCCCTCTAACATCTATCTTTAACAAGTCCCTACAACAAGGAAAGGTTTCAGTAGACTGGTGACTGGCTAACATGACTCCTATATATAAAAAGGGCAGTAGAGATCTACCAGGTAATTATAGACCAATTAGCCTAACCTCTGTCTTGGGAAAGATCCTCGAATCATTAATTGGAGATAGGATAGTTGAGTTCCTAGAAACTAATAACGTAATTAGGAACAGCCAGCATGGCTTTAGAACGCGGAGATCATGCGTGACAAATTTAATTGAGTTTTACGATTCACTTTTTAAAATAAATGATTGTACCAGGTCACTTGATATAATCTACTTAGACTTCCAGAAATCCTTTGACAAAGTGCCACATGATAAACTAATGACAAAAGTAAGATCACTTGGAATTGCCGGAAATATTCATAGGTGGAAGTAAGAAGGTTAGCTAGGAGAGATAAAAGAAGATGTGTGGATGAAAAGGTTGCAGAGACTGAAATCTTAATAAACAAAAATGATGGACAGAGTCAAAGAATAGCATATGAATCGATTAGAGAACTGAGTGGTAATGCAGGTAAACGCAAGGAAATACCAGTTAGAGACAGGGAAAGAAATTTATTGACCAAAGATGGAGATATTAAAAATAGATGGAAAGAGCATTTTGAGACAGTTCTTAATAGACCAATACCACCAGAAGAGGATATACCGTCTGCTCAGGAAGATTTAAATATAGAAACAGGAGAGTTGAGGCTTGCAGAAGTGGAGAAAGCAGTAAAACAGTTAAAGAATAATAAGGCACCAGGGGAGGATGGTTTATTTCCGGAAATGTTTAAAGTGGAGGGGGATAGATTAATAATGATCTTGACCAAGCTATTCAATAAGATATGGGTGACGGGGTTACTACCATCAGTTTGGAAGAATGGTGTAATTGTTAAAGTTCCGAAGAAGGGAGACCTGAGTGAATGTGGTAATTGGAGGGGAATCTCTTTGT
This sequence comes from Coenobita brevimanus, assembly GCF_032717465.1. NCBI lineage: Eukaryota > Metazoa > Arthropoda > Malacostraca > Decapoda > Coenobitidae > Coenobita > Coenobita brevimanus. The sequence goes on along the minus strand of NC_137053.1, from coordinate 27,525,307 downwards.
CACCGATAGCTTTGAAAGTTTTCAGTAGAGTGTTGTTAAATAGGTTGGAGCCGGTGGTTGAGGGTATTCTGAGGGATGAACAGGCTGGTTTTAGAAAGGGACGTGGTTGCAATGATCAGATCTTTATAGTTAGGCATTTGATGGAGCAAGTTAATGGAATGAGAGTACCGTTAAGTCTTTGTTTTGTCGATTTTGAAAAGGCTTTTGATAGTGTTTCGAGAGAGACTATGGGGAAGATCATGAGACATTATGGAATACCAGAGGAGTTTGTGAGGGTCATTATGAACATGCATGAGGACACATTTTGTAAAGTGATGGTTGATGGTTGTCTGAGTGATTCGTTTGAAGTCAAGTCCGGAGTAATTCAAGGTGGTATTCTATCGCCTTTACTATTTATATTGGTCATTGATTACATTATGAAACGCGTTGGAACAGAAACCGGTGCAGGTATACTTTGGGGAGAGAACAGGAAACTTTTGGATTTAGATTATGCAGATGATATAGTTTTGATTTGTGATGGGCCAGAAGAGATGCAGAGAGTGTTGGACTGTTTGGTGAGTGAAGGTCGCAAGGTGGGTTTGGTTATTAACTGTGGGAAAACTGAAATAATCAATATGAATATGGAAAATGCGCAGGAATGTGTAATTAGAGGTATGGTTGTAAAGCAAGTTGATAGGTTTAAATATTTAGGTACTTATTTAGCCAAGGATGGTTCTTTGAACTTTGAATTCGAGGAAAGGTTAAAGAAGGCTAATCAGGCAATGGGAATGCTTAAAAATATTTGGAATAATAACAATTTTTCTGTGCATACAAAAATCAAACTTTATAAGGTAATGGTTAGGAGTATCTTAATTTATGGACACGAGTCTTGGTACAGCACAGTGACTATGGAAAATAAATTCTTGGTGTTTGAAAATAAAGCACTTAGAAGAATATTAGGAGTTAAGTGGTGGGAAAGGATACCAAATAGTAGAATTAGAGAAATAACGGGAGTGCAGCCGATCGATGAATATGTTAGATTCTCACGATGGAAGTGGCTAGGACATGTGTATAGGAGACAGGGAATAGTACGAGGTACACCAGGGTGGGTGGCACTTGGTAGGAGAGGTAGAGGAAGGCCAAAAGAGACGTGGGTGAGGACAATGAGACGGGAAGCTGGAGATGAGTGTTGGGGAGATCTTGAGGAGTTAGCACAAGATAGGATGCGGTGGTGTGAGTTCATCGAGGCCCTATGCATCCCCGAGGGTGCCACAGGAAATGATTGATTGATTGATTGGATACGTTGCTGGTTAAGTGAGAGAAAGCAACGAGTCGTTATAAATGGAATAGAGTCAGACTGGGCTCCAGTGACCAGTGGTATTCCTCAGGGATCAGTGTTGGGACCAGTCCTATTTATTATGTATATTAACGATATCGATGTTGGCCTAAACAACTTCATTTCTGAATTTGCAGACGACACAAAAATCGGCAACACTATATTAACTGAAGAAGACAGAATTAGCCTTCAAAATGACCTTAATAAAATTATCAGCTGGTCAGAAAAATGGCAAATGCCCTTCAATGTAAGCAAATGTCAGGTACTGCAATGTGGGAAGAAAAACAAAAGGTATGATTACGAAATGAAGGGCCAAATCATTAGCAAGTCCTCACTAGTTAAGGAACTAGGCGTACTAATTTCAGACGATCTGAAATGTTCGAATCAATGTATTTCTGCCGCCAATAAAGCCAACAGGGCTCTAGGCTTTATCAAAAGACATTTTTCATATAAAAGCAAAGATATTGTAATCCCCCTATACAAAAGCATAGTCAGGCCACACTTAGAGTTTGCAGTGGAATTTTGGGCGCCTCACCTAATTAAAGATATAGAAATACCTGAAGCGGTCCAGGGTAGGGCTACCAAGTTAATCCCGTCCCTGAGGAATAAACCATACCTCGAGAGACTCAGGGAATTAAACCTATTCTCTCTTAGAAAACGGAGACTCAGGGGACAGCTGATTGAATGTTTTAAGATTCTAAAAGGCTTTAGTAATACTGATTCGAGCAAGCTATTCACAGTAATTGCCGAGACTGTAAATCGAGGAAATGGTATGAAGTTGCAAGCAAGGAGGGCTAATCTTGATACAACCAAAAACTTCTTCACTTACTCTGTCGTAAGCGAATGGAATAAACTCCCTGGGAATGTGATTGAGAGTGGTACCATAAATATATTTAAAAAGAGACTGGACATGTATCTCGACGCAACTGGTATCGTTTAGTTAGGATGGAGCAATTATTGCATATTCGCGTCTGCATTCATGTGTCTGTTAGACACAGACAATATTTTAGAATATATATAATAGATAAACATTCTATTCATCTTTTGATTTAAAAAAAAAAAAATGCATGCATAGAGTAAGTATGTGGCTGTATGTCCAAATTTTCCTTTTCCATATTATTCTACTTTCTGCCGATCCTATAAAATTCCTTCAGGTTTTTTCATTCCTGCAAGGTATTACTTCCTTTCTTGCTTCCTGTACGACAAATGCCGGAGGGTCTGGAGGGTGGGGGAGAGAGCCTTCTGCTGTGCTATCCTTTTCTCCTGCTCCTATGCACTATATTAGGATTAAGGCCGGACCACCTCGTAGGGACCGTAAGGTCTGTGTGGTCTATGTATCTATGTAACTATCTATGTAACTTTGTATGTATGTATGTATATATGTACGTTTTTTCTTAAAATTTGTTGTGGTGTGCCTCCATTATATTATCTAATCTCTTTTCATGACATTGAAATACAAAGGAAAATATTGTATTACTCATGCTGTACTTTTACCAATCAGTATCTCTTTATAAGGCTCATTGAGTCATCCGTGATTCATCGTCGTATTTAGTAACCTTAAATGCACTGTACCAGCCTCCCCTCTTCAACCCATTTCTCTCTCTCTCTCTCTCTCTCTCTCTCTCTCTCTCTCTCTCTCTCTCTCTCTCTGTCGACAGAAAAAAGGAAACATAAGAGGGGTAATGATAAAGGATTTGCTACAGATAAGTTCCATAATACATAAGGAAGAGGGAAGCCATTATCGAAGGTAGCCAAGAGTGTGTCAGACCTGAGGAGGGAGGCTAATTGTCGAGGGACAATATAATCTGGTTTGTGTGTGTGTGTGTGTGTGTGTGTGTGTGTGTGTGTGTGTGTGTGTGTGTGTGTGTGTGTGTGTGTCCCTCTCTCTAATATACTCCAGGACTCGTACACGTTGCTCCACGTCAGTAAAATCATTACCGGTATATGCTTTCTCTCCACTTCCACTGTTCTTCTTTCACTCAATTTTTATCTTCCCCCAGCTTTTCACTCCTTTCAGTGTCTCTTAAACGTAGCGTACCAGCGTACAGTGCATCATTCCTTTCGTCCCTTCCTCTACCAACACTCCTCCCATTCTGTCTGTCTGTGTGTCTGTCTGTCTCTGAAAGAGAGACAGACAGACAGACAGACAGACAGAGACAGAGCAACGGAGGGAAGAAAGGGATTTAGGAGAGGCAAGTATGGCCAGGTAATCCCTGCAGCCCTCCATGAAAATCTCCAGGGACGTGAGCGTATAGCCTGAGGGAATGTTTGTCTTTGTTTCCTCTGTATTTTGCATCATGCCTCTTCACCTCAGCTTCCAGCCGCTTTGTCTGCTTGTCCGACGGAATGCTTTCCTTTTGGCTTACGGTGTATACTGTATGTCCTTGCTAATGCTTTACTCCTAAAATATTAACTTAGCATACCGACGTACAGTACACTCGATCAAAAAAATATATAAAAATAAACATTTTGACACGGGTGAACAATGTTTTCACAATGAGCGATACTCCTATTCGTGCTGGTTTAAGCCAGTTTATTCTGAATGAATATTTCTCAACCATATGGAACATAAATCCTTCTGTATGGTTTGTTGAGAAAAATAGCTGAGATTCACAAACATGAGAATTTTACTCAAGAATAATTTTAAAAGTTTCTTCCATTTTTAAAGTGACAAAGCTTACAAAGATTATTTTATGATCGTGTACACTCATTGCACACTCATTCTTAACTCTCTCTCTCTCTCTCTCTCTCTCTCTCTCTTCCTGAATTTGGCTTATGATGAGTCCCATACTGTCCTTTCTAATGTTTTACTCCTTATATATTTTTACTAGTCTTTCATATTCTAGAATATCAACATGCACACCTGTATGTATTGTACTATACCATAGGTAATATTCTATGTACGCATATTAACTGTTGTAACCAATAAATAAAGCTTCGAACAATGGCGATCAATTTGGTGACAGTACTAGAGGGAAATATAAGCGCTGTCACACCTCCCCGTTCTGCTCATCTCCGTAGACCAATCAGGGACGAGAGAAGGAAAGCCTTTTCCTCACTCCTCCCTGAGGGAGGCGCTTCTCCACCACCTCTCGCTGTCGCGAGTATAGCTTATATTGCATCAGCTTTGGGTAGGTTAGGTATGCTTGTTGGCAGTATTACTTTAGGTTGCTAGGCTGCTGGGGAAAAAAATATTGTTCTGTACTTGGTAGGCTGCTATAGTTACACAACTAATTCAGTAAGACCCTCAGTTTCACTGGTTATCATATAACCCACAAATTTAAAGTCTTTTTCTAAATTATCTGTATTACCACCACCAAAGATTCATTATGAAGTCAGAAAGGAAAAAATAATGTACTGTACTTGGTTGGCTACTATAAGAACATAAGAAGAGAGGATAACTGCAGTAGGCCGGTTGGCCCATGCTAGGCAGCTCCTAGAAGAGTAACTGAACTACTAGAATGAGATAAGGATAGCAAAGAAGAAGGCTCTCCCCCGCCCTCCAAACCCTCCAGCCGAAGCCGGCAGGAAAAAGTCAGAAAGAACACCACGCCGTATAGAAAAACTGGCGTGGACATTTTACAGGAAAGTGTGAAAGGAGAATAGAGACTATCATAGTGTAACCTGAAAAGAAAATTTATTTTTGAATTAGTATTGGTTATGATATTTTCCTTATTCTATATCCACCCCTTATTTGTCATATGCTTATCTAGCCTATGCTTGAAACTCTCAATGGAAGAGGCAGCAACTACTTTACTAGGTAGCTTATTCCATTCGTCTACTACTCTATTACCGAACCAATTTCTACCGATTTCCTTTCTGAAACGGAATTTTTCTAGTTTGAAACCATTATTTCTAGTTCTATCCTGTATGCTCACTTTAAGTACCTTGCTAATATCTCCCTTATTTATACCATTCATCCACTTAAACACCTCAATTAAGTCTCCCCTTACTCTACGCCTCTCTAGCGAATGCAGACTTAGTCTTTTCAGTCTGTCTTCATATGACAGGTTCCGGACGTCATGTATCATTTTAGTCATTCTTCTCTGTACATTTTCTAACGAATTAATATCCATTCTATAGTAAGGACACCAAAATTGTACTGCGTAGTCTAAATGTGGCCTTACTAATGCTAGATAAAGTTTCAGTATTACTTTAGATGATCTATTGCTCACGCTTCTCGAAATAAATCCTAGGACCCTATTTGCTTTATTTCTCGCATTAATGCACTGTTGCCTAGGTTTAAGGTCGTTACTAATCATAACTCCTAGATCTCTCTCGCATTCCGATTTGCTAATTTCTTTGTTATCTAAGCTGTATTTAGTATCTCCAATGGTCTTGCCTACGTTAAGTACTTTACATTTTTCAACGTTAAATTCCATTTGCCAAGTTTTAGACCATTTGGACAATGTATCGAGGTCTTTTTGTAAGTAATGGCAATCGTCAGTCGAGTTAATGATACGCCCTATTTTTGTATCGTCGGCAAATTTGCTGATTTTGCTATTGACTCCTAAGTCTAGATCATTTATATATATGATAAATAATAAGGGACCGAGTACTGAACCCTGTGGTACACCGCTAGTTACTAATCCCCAGTCCGACTTAGTTCCATTTATTAATACTCTCTGCTTTCGTCCTTTCAGCCAGGATTCTATCCATTTTAAGATATCGCCGTCTATACCGTGTGCTCGAACCTTTCTAACTAACCTTTCATGTGGGACTCTATCAAAAGCTTTACTAAAGTCCAGATAAATAACATCGTAAGCTTTATCGCTATCTACTGCCTCATAGACCTCCGAGTAGAATGACAACAAATTTGTGAGGCAGGATCGTCCTTGCCTGAATCCGTGCTGACTTTCGTTTATAAGATTAAATCTTTCTAAGTGTTCTCTAATCCTATTTGCCAAAATTGACTCTAACATTTTTCCTACTATTGACGTTAGACTTATCGGACGATAATTCGACGCAGCTGATTTATCACCCTTTTTAAAGATGGGCACTACGTTTGCGGTTTTCCACGCCTCTGGAACTTCTCCTGAACTTAAAGAGTCATTAAATAACGTTAAAAGTGGCTGACATAATTCTTCTTTGGTTTCTTTTTTTATTTTTTGCATATATATCGTCCGGACCTGGCGATTTTTGAGGTTTTAACTTGTTAATTTCTTTCAATACGTCCTCCTTACTAATGGTTATTTTACTAAGAATATTTTCCGTATTCTCATGGTAAATATTTGCTGCTTGAGGGACCAGGCTTAGATTTTCCTTGGTGAATACTGATATGAAATAATTATTTAGGATGGAGCACATTTCTTTATCTTCACTGGTAATGTCACCTGATTCTGTTCTGAGTGGTCCTATCCTATCTTTATTTTTCGTTCGGTACATTTGATAAAAACCCTTGGGGTTTACTTTTGATTCACTTGCAACCTTAATTTCATACCTTCTCTTTGCTTTTCTTATCTCCCTCTTTACTTCTCTATTTAAAATTGTGTACCGGTTACGTAAGTGTTCCTCTCCACGTTTTATTTTTCTATATATTCCTTTCCTTTGGCCTATGAGAGATTTTAATCTGTTGTTTAACCATCTTGGTTCTGAATTGTTAGTTCTAAACGGTTTTGAAGGAATATATCTATCTTGGCCTCCGTATATTATATTTATTAACTCGTTATACTTCTCACTGGTCGAACGTCTGTTTGGTACTGGAGCTGAGTTAATTTCCGTCACCTGGACTACATTCCTATCTACCACCCCCCTCACAGACACCTGACGGACATCCCCACGTGCTTCCTGCGCCTGACCTATGACCTGGGGATCCCCACTAACCTGACATTCCCTCAAATAGCTAATCTCCCTGTGGAATACCGTTCGAAAATAAGCTCTTAAGCCATCGAAATCTCCTAGACGAAAATTAGGAACGGTGGAGGTATTTTCAGTGGAACAGACATCCCAAATAAATTTGAACTTAATTTCTTCATGATCGCTATTACCAAGTCGTCCAGCAACCTCTATATCGCTAATGATATTTTCTTTATTAGTTAAAACCAAATCTAGTATATTATTACCTCTGGTGGGCTCCCTGATATACTGATTAAGGAAATTATCCTGTACTACCTCTAGAAATTCCTCTGACTCTGCATCTCCTGTCTGATTTCTCCAATCTATCCTTGGCAGATTAAGGTCCCCAACAATTATTAATAAGCTGGACTGTGATGCTTTCCTAATTTCCTCCCAGAGGTATTTACTATCAGCTCTACTTAATTTTGGAGATCTGTAAATTGCTCCTAAGACTAATTTCTCCCTATTGTTACTAATTTCAACCCAGACACTTTCTGTGTCCCTATTTACTTTAATGTCCGCTTTATTGTAACAGTTTAATGAATCCTTTACATAAATAGCTACCCCTCCCCCCTTTCTTCCCTGACGGTTTGACACAAAAATATTATAGCCTTTTATCTGATATTCTGCAAAAAATTCTCGAGTGTCTGTATTCATCCAAGTTTCACTAATAACGGCAATGTCTATTTTCTCTGTACAAATTAAAGCCCTCAGTTCATCCATTTTATTACGTAAACTCCGGCTGTTTGTGTAGTACACTTTCAGATTATTACGAGTAGTTATGCCTTTACCTTGGCATTTACTGTTATTTATTTTATTACTAACTGGGAAACTACTTTACTAATATAACAATTTTTTGTACTATCGCTTATCGCCCTTCTATCATCGCTTGTTCTATCATCTATCATCGCCTGCTCAATTTGAGGCGCCTGAGTGGATGTATCTACACTATTGGTTGAACTTTTGTTCTTAATTTTGCAAGTATCGATGCATCTATCCAAACATGGTAATAATGATTTCTGAGTGTAGTTGCTGCATCTTCCTGTACACCTACTTCTCAATCTCGAAAAAATCCCTCCAACTCCCTATCTATCATTCCAGCTAAAACAGTAACTCCTTGCCTGCTAAGATGAGTCCCATCCCAACTATACAAGGCACTTCGTCCATAAAACCGGTCCCAGCTGTCTATGAAAGGTATTGCATTATCTTTGCAATACCTTTCAAGGCGGCAATTAAACCCTATTGCCCTGCTCAACCATTCCCTTCCAACCCGCCACCTTGGTAAAACACCAAGCACTACAGGGGTTCCTCCCCTCTCCCTAACCTTTTCTAACATCAACTTGTACCTTTTCCACAGTACCTCACTCTTACGGTTACTAATATCATTGCCTCCTACACTGAGGCACACAGTGGGTTTGTCACCACTTTCCTTTACGATATTTGAAATTTTATCTACCACATTAGCCACCCTGGCCCCTGGAAGACACACATGTTTAGCGAGTGGAGTATACATGGCCCTGTTCAGATATCTCACCTGGGAGTCTCCAACAACAACAACATTTTTCTTACCTTTCTTGTTCTGTTTATACTTACCTGTACTGGAAGTTCCTTCACCGTCCTTCTCCTCTACTTCCCTCTCTGCCTTCCCTTCACATTCGTCCCGTAGTGCGTCGTATGTATTAGTTGTCTTAATTTCTGTTTGCTTTTTGAGAGTGAACTTCGTTGCACCCTTGTTAATTAGTGTCCAACCTTCAGCCTTTTTCTCTTTCTCCTCCAACATCTCCTCCAACAATTCCCTCATCTGTGCCTTCTCCTGCCTGAGAATTTGTACCTCCCGCTTCAGTTCGAGAAGTTCCTCCTTTAATTCAAGGTAGTCCTTTTCAGTACCTGCAGTGGGGACACAGCTCTCTGCCGAGGAAGCCATTACGCACTAGTTCACACAAGGTAGCACACACTATCACGGGTCACTACGGGTCACCACAACACACACACTCACGGATCACTAGCACAGCACTATCGCTGATCACTACAACACACTAACACAACCACTATCACAGATCACTAAAGCACACTAGCACAACACTACCACAGGTCTCTAGCACGTCTGAGCTGACTGGCCTCACAAGTAATTCATTAAGACCCTCAATTTCACTGGTTATCATAAAACCCACACATTTAAAGTCTTTTTCTTAATTATCTGTATTACCACCACCAAAAATTCATTATGAAGTCAAAAAGGATAGCTACAAAAGATATTTGTGATACTTTAACCATCAATTTCACGAGTTGTACTAAAGCTGGGTAACGTTAAGTTAGCCCCCAACAAAGTTATGTAATTGTGATATACAGAACATGCAATGCACATCCAAAGAAAAACTCTTGTTGGCTATAATCCATTATTTAGAATAACAAATATTAAGAACTGTGCTCGGTAGTTTTCCACTAAGAATACTCACTGAATCGATTGTTGGAGTTTCCTGCTATAATCACATTGATTTAGATGTCTGTGGTCTACTATTTGTATTTTTATCTGTGTTCTGGCATTTTTCAGCTATGATTCTAGATAAAGAGTACCATGCAATATTCTGTGCCATAAATATGGGGGTACGGGACAGTAATCTGAAATTTCAGGGGGTATGTTGCTGTTGCTGTTGGTCAACCCCAGTCATACCTGGCCAGTAAACCCATCAGCTACAGGGAAGCAGGTGCTCCTATGCGATTTTCCCAAAGGTTCCCTACGCCGTTGATATTGTGTCTGCATTTTCGTGTGTACTGTGCTGTGTGCTAGGTTGTAGGGACCTTTTCCACAAGAAGAAAAAGTTGGGGAACCTCTGTTTTAGAGGAATGAAGTCACAATGCAAAGTGAATTTGACTGGAAATATAATGGAACACTGATTCCTTCAAAGTTCTTCTTAGGTTGTTGAGATGATTAATTAAGTGAACACGGGTGATGAAGTAGCTACAAGAAAAAATTCAACATGGAAAGAGAGTTGTAGTTATACTGCAGGTATTAGTAAGGAATAGAGTTAAGTATGGAAGTACAGCACAGAAACCATTGCATGTCAGTACAGTACTGTAGTTCAAAACTGATGTATAGAAGCAGAGCATGGCCACTGCTGGACAGTCTCATGTGAGAGCCACTGAAATTAGTTATTTGAATGGAGCTTTTTGGAGTAGCCTGGATATAGGCAGACAGATGAAATTTATAGACAGTGTTGTGTTCATGTGGATGCCTTGGAAAGTATCAGGAGGAATGCCCTGGGGTAGTTCTGCCATGTACAGTGAATAGAGGGTGAGTGAATGACTAGGGATGTGTATGAATAAAGTTAAGAAAATCATGATCATAGGAAGACTGAGGATAAGGTGGTGGAATAAAGTGGAGGGGTATGTGAGAATAGTCTGAAATAGAAAGAGCGACTATCGTTGACTCGAAGAGGGTGGCATAGAAGCAGTTTATTCAAACCCAGTGTAATGGGGTCTGTAAAAGCCCTCGTTGCCTCGAGGCAAAGCGAGGATCCTCTGTTTGGCTCAGTGGTAACGTGCACGCGTTTGAAGCACAAGGGCCTGCAATCGAATCTTGGCTGGACTAGTGATTAATTTGTTAAGTTTCAGTTCAGTTATTACATTTGTTGGCAGCGGTGTGTGATGTGAGGTGAGGCTTGGAGGGCAATGGTATTCTTGGTTAGCTGACAGCGTCCTAGTCCTTACATCCTGGGGTTGAGCTGTCCACTGTGGTCTGCACTGTCTCCAATTGTGGCCTCCGATGCTACGCAACCATTCCTATTGGTCTCTCCCTACCGCTACCTAGCTGCTACAATAAACTGCAAGCCCCATTCCTTGTTGTACATCTTGAAAATAATATCAGTGTTTTTATTTTCTTCATCACACTACCCAAGAAAATATATACTGTTGCTCATAATATATTCCTCTGAATGGCCAATCAGAATCACTGCAGTCAGTAATTTCATTCCTCTAAAATAATAATGATGATTTCTTACACTGTCAGATTTGATTCTCACATACAGCTCCTAGAGCTCATGCCAAAGACCATTCATTTACCATCACCAAGAAGAGAAATGTATCATCTGCAAATAAATTAATTATTTCTCACACAAAACTTCCATTAACTTCTATACTCTTGTCTGTTTCCTTCCACTTATTTTTTTTTTCATTCATGTATGTCCATTCCTGTCTCCTGCAGCTCCTGCCTTCATTCATTAGACTCTTTGGACCTTCATTTAATCTAAAAGTAAGCAGTGCTGTGCCTTACCATATCAAATCTCAAATACTTATTTGATTTAGTGAAAATGTTGACCAGAAGTGAATAGTCTATGTTGAAAGGTTGAAGTTCAGCAATGCTACCAGTAGAGCAGGCTACTGTTTTAGGTGAAACAAAGAATGGCTTACAGTTCATTATAAAATGCAACCACCACAAAAAATTATAACTAGTATTAGTGTTCTATCTATCTATCTATCTATAGCCCGACGCCCTAATCCCGCAAAGGGTGGCCGCAGACAAAACGGCTCCAAGTCGCTCTGTCACCCACCATTTGACTACCCTCCCCCCAACTCACCCCCCCTCCCTCATATACCTCTTAACTCCATCCCTTCACCTCATCCTCTGTCTACTTCTCCCTCTCCCTCCCTCCACCTCACCTACATACACCCTCTTAGTCGGTCTTTCATTCACCATTCTCTCCACATGTCCAAACCACCTCAGTGTATATCTCCTAATCTTCTCAACCACATCCACATCCACCCGACAACGTTCCTTCACTTCTTCATTTGTCAACCTGTCCCTCCATGTTACTCCACATGCTCCTCTCAAGTAACTCATTTCCACTGCTCTCGCTCTTGACTTGTTCCCCTCTTGCAAGGTCCATGCCTCGCTTTCATACGTCAGGGTAGGGATCACAATACTGTCATGCAGTGACTTCTTAACTTCCATACTCATCTCCCTATTTCTCATCACTGCTTTCAGTGAACCAACAACCTTCCTTCCCTGCTGTACCCTTTCACGCACTTCATCCCCCAAAGATCCATCCTTACTCATCACACTACCCAAGTACTTGAATGGACTCACATTCTCTATATCCTCATCACCCAACCTCACTGTACATTCTGTAACTTCATTCCTCTCAAACACCATAACTTTACCTTTGTTTACATTAACTTTCAGATTCCTCCTCCTACACACTGTCCCAAATTCATTCACCAAACCTTGCAACTCCGATTCATCTTCACTCAACAGTACTGTATCATCAGCAAACAGCAACACCGGAATCTTCCAAATCTCACCCTCATTCATTAGAGCCACCCCCACATCCACTGCCCTACTTTGCACCTCCTTTACAACCCCATCCATGTATATATTAAACAGCCATGGAGACATCACACAACCCTGTTTCAGTCCCACATTGAGATCAAAGAACTCACTCAGCTCACCACCCACTCGCACTGTAGCCTTAGCTCCTTCATACATACTCTTCACAGCACTCAACAATTTCCCATCCCCTCCATATATTCTTAATACCTTCCACATACCTTGCCTATCTATTCTGTCATAAGCTTTCTCCAAGTCCATGAAGGCAGCATACACTTTCTTTCCCTTCTCTAGATACTTCTTCACTAAACATCTTAGAACAAATATCTGATCTACATACTCTTTTCCCTTCCTAAATCCCCTTTGTTCTTCTCCAACTAGCTCCTCTGTCATATGCCTAATCCTATCAATGAGTATTCTACCATATATTTTACTAGTCACACTAAGAAGGCAAATACCCCTATGGTTACCACATGCTTCTCTCTCCCCTTTTCCTTTGTATAAAGGAACAAATATACCTGATATCCAGTCCTCTGGAACCCTTCCCTCTTCCCAAGCCAATCTACACAACTTCCATATCCACTCCACAACAATCTCACCCCCATACCTCAGCATTTCACCACACACTCCATCAATTCCTGGGGCCTTTCCCAACTTGATGATCTTCATTGCTTCCACTACTTCCGCCCTACTGATCTCTTCCTCCCTCCTCTCATCTCTTCTTCTCCCAGCAATTCCCCAACCAATTATACTCGCACTACTCTCACTCTCTACATTCAACAAATCCTCAAAGTGCTCCTTCCACCTCCTCAATTTCTCTCTCTTCTCCACGAACAATCTATTAATCCTATCTTTCACTCCCCTACTATTTCCCTTTTCACACTGCCTTACTTTCTTTACCTCCTTCCAAAACAATTTTTTACTCTCCCTCCATTTCACACTCAGATTCCTCCCAAACTCTTCATCCACTTTCTTCTTACTGTCCTTCACCAGTCTCTTCACCTCCCTTCTCCTGCTCACATATACCTCTCCCTTCTCTCTCTCTCATCTTCTCCCCTACCTCTACTCGCTAACCATTCACTAAATGCCTTCTTCTTTTGTTCCACAGCTCGTTTCACCTCATCATTCCACCATGCTGTCCCTTGCACACCCTTGCATCCCCTCCTCACTCCACAAACCACCTCACATGCTGCGCCTATCTCTTCCGTGAATATCTTACATACGTCTTCCACCCCTTCCATCTGCTCTAGCTCATACCTTCCCAATCTTTCTTCCACTATGCTCTTATACTCTGCCATTTTCTCACTATCTTGCAAATTCTCCACTCTTCTCACAGGAGCTGTTTCCTCCTGTCTTCCCCTTCGTCTCCTCAACCATTTTCTTTGCAGCTTTACCTTGGCCATCATTAAGTGATGGTCCGAGATTCCATTCCCCCACCCTCTCCACACTCTTGCATCCAACACTTGTCTTCTCATTCGCTCATCCACACACATGTAGTCTATCATTGCCTTTCGTTCAACAAGTTCACCATTCATTCTCCTCATTACTCTTCCTGTATACCAGTGGATCATCTTATGCCGAAAGTAGGTGTTAGCTATTGCCAACCCCTAACCAGCACAGATGTCCACCAAAGCACTACCATTCCCATCTACTTCAGCTGGCACACCCCACTGACCTACCACTCCATCCACCCGTACATTCCCAATTTTCCCATTCATGTCTCCAATCAAAAGCACTCTTTCGCTCCTCTCAGATTTGTCCATACATGCTTCTACTCTCGCCCAAAACTCATCTTTCACTTTTGCCACTCGGTCCTCTGTTGGAGCATACACACATACAATCGCCCATGCTTGTATACCTACTTTCATCCTCACCCATACAATCCTTGCACCCACTGTTCCGTATTCTCTTATACTCTCCTTCCACTTCTTGCTTATCATCAGACATACTCCCTCTCTTGCCCTCTCATTCTCATTAACTCCCGCAAATATACCTAAACCATATTCCCATTCTCTCACCCTTTCACCTTCCCATTTAGTTTCAGTCAGTGCACATATATCCACTCTTGCATCCTCAAGCACCTGAACAATTTCTCTCTCTTTCACTTCATCATTCACTCCTCTCACATTCCACGTTCCCACCCTCAGAATGTCCTTTGGCCGTTCCTTAGTCGTCAACGTATGGTCCGTCCTGGTCCGAGGCGCTTTATTCGCTTGTTTAGTTAGTTCTTTTTACGGGGTGGGGCACTAACCCACCACCAACCCTTTTAGTCGCCTCGTACGACAAGCAGGGATACTGGGGGAGTATTCTTGAAACCTCCCTACCCCAGGGGGGGTAATGTTTATCTATCTATTTTTTTCAACTTAAATTCTACATCCATTTAGCAAACCCACTTCTGGTAAATTAGAATGGTTCTTACCTGTTCAATTCAGCTTAAATAAAGAGGTCTTAAAAATGTATAACTGTTGCTATTTTTTACCTGCAACAGAAAACATGTAAATGAAAATGACAGTACAAATAATGTCATGGTTTGGCCAAGATTAAAATTTAGTAGTTGAGAGTCTGACTTGGAGAGTAAGAGGGGGAGACCAAAGATGAGCTGAAGGAATGGAATGGAGAGAAATATGTGAGATGAGGTGTGTGAGTAGGAGGGATGGCAGCCAATGACAAGAAAACTCACTGTTTTTTATTCTTTATTATAAGTGCAATATCTCGTGGTTTCTGCAAGTTTCCCACAACTGGTCACTGAATCGACTGTCAGATGGTTTCTCAACAAAATCCCTTGGAATTCCATTTAAATTCTATACGTAACCTCTGTTTCTGTTATTTCGTACATATTGACATTTCTACCTATGCTTCACCATGATCAACAGCTTATGCAACTTTGTTATCGTTGGTAATTGCTTAACCATCTTCAAACCACTAAGTACATTTACACATAATTTCGAAGAAACTACATGTAAGCCACGGAAATCTCTTGTAATAGCTTTAATAGGGTCATAACTACAATCAAAATGAAAATACCAGTGTGTAATCTTTCTCAACACGCAACTCCTTTTGTTTACTGAGGATTAGTCCTTAAGTTACTTTTTGGCCCATCGAATTAGGCTCACTGTGCACGGTCCAAAGGGGAAAGAGATCTTATAATGGCAAGTAAGACTAAACTGGTAAAGACTATGCGACCATATTGTGAAATCAGCACGGAATTATTTGGCAAAATTCCCGAGTCCACTGACTTACGAAATAACCAATCATCCCGCTAGTTCCTCTCTCTGCAGGGCTTCTGCTGCGAATGAGTCGTACGTCTGGCAGCCGTCGGCGCCTTTGTAATGAATGCAAGGAGTCATGATTTTCAGGGAGTCAAATTTGAACGCAACACTGGACAACAACTGATGTGTGGGAAGGGGCATTGTCATGATGCAGGACCCAGTCCTTGTTCTTCCACTGTTCTGGACGATTGCGGCGGATTTTCTCCCTCAGATTCTGCAAAACTTCACAGTAAAACTTTCCATTGACAGTTTGACCGGGTGGGATGAATTCCTTGTGAACAGTCCCTTGGATGTCGATATCGAAGAAAACGATCAACATCGACTTAACATTGCTGCAAACTTGATGCACTTTTTTCGGCCTCGGTGAATTGGGAGACTTCCATTGCGATGATTGCTGCTTTGTCTCCGTGTCATAACCATAAACCCATGATTCATCACCAATTATGACCTTGGGGATGACGGTGGCGTCATCTCTGACCTGACTCTTGTGCTCCCTGCAAACTGCAACGCGATGTGCCTTCTATTCGTCACTCACCAGTGTTGGCACAAATTTTGCAGCGTTGCATCTCATGCCCAACACGTCTGACAAAATGCGTTGCTCGCTCCTGTACGACAGTCCAACGATATCACAAACATCATGCATAGTTCGTCTATGATCTGCAAGGATAGCCTGATGAACATTTCTTACGTTTTCTGGTGTTGTTGCCGTTGATAGTCTTCCAGAACGGTCATTGTCTTTGACGGACGTTCGTCCTTCCTTAAACCGATTGTACTAGAAAAATGTTCTGCTTTGGGACATGGCATTACCACCAAAGGCTTGCTGAAGCAACCGGTGAATTTCAGCAGCCGTCTTGTTGATCCTGAAGCAGACCTTGATGCAAGTTCTTTGTTCCGTGAGGTTTTCCATTCCAAAACCGCCAAACCACCTACACACCACGTTACAATAGTAAGTGTAGCTCAACAACACATCCACTCACAGACTCGGCCGGGGCGACACTGACGCGCAAGGGGTGCTGCTGACTCCTCCTAGCGGCAAAAGGAAAAATTGCAAACGGTTGGCTCCCTCTGTTCGAATTACTGGAACTTTTGGGCAGCACCTCGTATGAGAGTGAGTGATAATGTAAAATTGTGACGTGTCTATGCAGAAAGAAGTGCAAGTGAGACAGTGCAGAAAGTATAAGCTTGAGGATGTTGTCAAAGTATTGTGTGATAGTAAAGACAGTGCAAGCGTTATGACTTTAAATCGTAATCATAGAAACTGTAATACGAGTGTCATGGCGTAGAAGACTGCATGATAGGAATCGACAGAAAACGCATACAGTAAAATAACATATTTTCCAGGATGTGTATTTTGTTGTTTCCAAATACAGGGTGACACTTGTAATGATATCATAACATGCATGTATTTTGTATACATGTGTGTTCTCCATAAAAATATGCAGTGAGTTGACTACATTTAGACATGGGAGGTGACTATAG
>NC_137053.1:27400586-27505586 GCF_032717465.1 Coenobita brevimanus | reverse complement strand
ACTTTTCTTTCCCTTTTCAAATGACATTACATTGAGTGACCAACTTAATGGTTTCCCGTAAGCCAGGAAGCCATTTATAACGCTGGGTGGTAACCATATAATCAACCCATATGTGTTCCCTACATGTCAACAAGTGGATTGGTGGAGTGTTAATGCCCCTCTCAGTAAGACAACTAACTCAAAGATAAACGGCCATCCCTGACCGGATTTTTGCGTCTGGTTATGAATAAAAAAAAAAAAATAGTTATTATTGTCGGCCCCTGTTAGCGGCCAAGGCTGTCCTAGGAACGCAGTAATCTCTTATCACTGAGTCATTTCCTGCACCCGGGAGGGAACTGAGCCAGACAAGAGCCACCAATGTGGGGGCGATGTTACTCGATCATGGGAATTGAAAGCTGACAAAGATTCTTAGGTGGGACATTTGTAGGCCCTTTTTATGTATCATAGGCCAGCCAACCTAGTGTCCCTAAGCCAGGCCACTGCAAAGGCCAGGCCACGCCCTGTCACCATCACTGCAGTCTACACTGCCTTACTATAATACTAGATCTCTCATGTGAACATAGTCTTTACAGCCTCCAGATATATGGAATATACTAAAAATTAAAGCGATAATGCTAATCGCCTGCCAGAATATGCTGTTGGCCAAGTTCAAGATTCAGGCCATATCTTGATACCCTGAAGGTTTCATGTTGATACCTCAAGCCGTTCATGAGATATAATGGTGCTAAATGCGTGTGATAAAAAATAGATGACCTTTGGCAACCGTTTTGGTGACCTTGACCTTGACCCGGGTGGCCATTTTAGATCTCGGCCAAGATTTTGGCCACATCTTGATACCCTGAAGGTTTCATGTTGATAGCTCAAGCCATATATGAGATATAATGGGAACAGTTACACACACACACACACACACACACACACACACACACACACACAGGCAGACAAAAACTTTATCGCTTTGCCTTCTAAAGGCGGGCGATAATATATATGTTGTATACATATCACCAAAAATAAGACTAATGAAAGAAAAACATTAGGGACCCGAATGCTAATCGCCCGCCAGAATATGCTATTGCTCATGTCCAAGATTAGGTTATATCTTGATACCCTGAAGGTTTCAAGTTGATAGCTCAAGCCGTTCATGAGATATAGTGGTGCTAAATGCGGGCGTTAAAAGCTAGTTGACCTTAGGCAGCCATTTTGGTGACATTTACCTTGACCGCAAGTGCCCATTTTCGAACTCGTCCAAGATTTAGGCCATATCTTGGTACCCTGAAGGTTTCATGTTGATAGCTCAAGCCGTTCATATGATAAAATGGGAACAAATACTCACAGACACCCCCCCACACACACACACACAGAGGCAGGCAAAAGTATTATCACTCCGCCTTCTAAAGGCGGGCGATAAAAATAAAAGTAATTAAGCACAATGAATGTGAATAATTTTTCAACATGCAGATCTCTGACATCACTTAGCTGTCTGTGCACAGGGCGCGTCCATCTGATCTCTCTCTCTCTCTCTCTCTTACACACTGAAACTGGGAGGGGAAAATTAACTGCCTCTTGCACTCCCTCTGTCCTCCTAATCCCTCGTAATTAACGACACGCAGGTATATGAAACTATTATTTCTGTTTAATTTCCCCATTCCTTTTGGAGGGTTCGGTAAATGTGGTGCTGTTCTGCTTATATAAAATGGTATGTGTAGGCTGCTTAAGAGAGTCTTGTTTCTGTTACTGCTATTGATACCGGATGCTTGTAATATGCTATGCATCTTTCGATAATGTTCCCTACTTTAGTTATTAGTTGTTGGTAGTTGTTATTTCTATCAGTTTCCATCGCTCTTTGCTTACTAAAATAATTTTTATGATTTTCATTACCCTTACTACGGTTGTTGTTTTTGTTATTATTATTATGTGACAGGAATTGATATATGGATCAGGTGCAGTTGTAGAATCAAAACTCAGTACCTGGCTTCTTGATATACTGAGCTAAGTGATACAGGTTTGTATACCTTAGGAAGTTCCGCCTACTACTACCGAGAGAGAGGCAACAGCTCAGAATAGCTCAGAGTCAGTGAAGCTTTGCTGGGTCTGCAAAATTATTCTGATCTAGCCACAAAGGACTTCCTAACAGCTACACTGTGCATTCATACAAATACATCATACCACTAGTTATATATTAAGGCATATATATTACATTATTATTATTATTATTATTATTATTATTATTATTATTATTATTATTTTTGTTATCATTATTATTAATATGATGATGATGATGATGATGATGATTATTATTATTATTATTACTAATAGTAACGGTAGTGGTAGTGATAGTAGTAGTAGTAGTAATAGTAATATAATTTCGTTATTGTTGCTACTGTTACGGTTGTTGTTGCTGTTGTTTTTGTTGTTGTTGTTGGTAGTGGTGCTGGCCACCCCTCCCAACCTTTTGATTCGTGCCATTCCTCACCTTCACCCTTCCTCCTCCTCTTCCCCCAGGCCTCTACAAAGTTACTCCCCAGTCTCGGAATAAAATCTGTATGAGCCTTGAATACCTCTGCTCGTACAAGTCTCTTCTGCCAAATTTCTAATAAAGTTTTTTTTCTCTCTCTCTCTCTCTCTCTCTCTCTCTCTCTCTCTCTCTCTCTCTGTTGTTGTTGCTACATCCCGTTCGTGAAAGGAGGAGGAGCGTTGTATTTTGCTCGACGTGAGTTTGTGAGTGTGTGTGTGTGTGTGTGTGTGTGTGTGTGTGTGTGTGTGTGTGTGTGTGTGTGTGTGTGTGTGTGTGTGTGTGTGTGTGTGTGTGTGTGTGTGTGTGTGTGTGTGTGTGTGTGTGTGTGTGTGTGTGTGTGTGTGAACAAAATGTGTGTGTGTGTGTGTGTGTGTGTGAACAAAATGTGTGTGTGTGTGTGTGTGTGTGTGTGTGTGTGTGTGTGTGTGAACAAAATAACTGGAGCAGTTCTTATCCAATTTTAATCAAACTTCATGAAGGGCTGGAACAGCCAAGGAGTTGACCTATTGTTTTTGTCTATTTGAGATCAATACATCAAAGATCAAGATTACAAGGCTAAGTCAAAGACTAGAGCAATATCAGCTGAACAGCATTTATCTGATGCAGACGAAAGTTGGTGAAAGTGATGAAGGTAATGCAAGAAAGAGGATTTTCGATATTGAGAATAATCAAAGGCACGATCAAAGTTCAACCCGTGTGTCTGGGCGTGATTAAAAAATGTGAAACAGTTTGGGGATGATGTAGTGTAAACTTGCTAGAAGGGCTAAAGATAAGCCAAGCGACTGACCTGCCGGATATGAAAAGAATAGTTGAAAGGTCAAGTTCACATGGCCCGGTCAGCTTACGCAGTTTTTCTCCATATTACAGCAAACTGTGTAGGAGAGTCCAGGGTAAGGCAGAAATAAAGAGAAAGATAAAAATCAGGGTTACAGGACAAAGAGAACTCTAGCAATTTTGAGCCGATTTGGACTAAACTTGTTGGAAGGGTCAAGGACACAGCAGGAATGAAGCATCCGATTTTAAGAACAATTGGTGACAGGTCAAGGTCACAGGGCAAAGTGAAATTTTCGGACATTGTACTGAACTCTCTGATTTATTCTTCTTATATCTTTAAGGAAATTCAGAAATTTTCAAATTCGCTATTTGTCATTCTCTTATATCTTACCTTCTAATGTGGGGATGTCCTGTGTGCTGCTGTTACTTCTGCTCTGTCAATAAACTTTTATCTTTAGCATTTTCAATTAATTTTATTATTCTTTCTCATTTTCCCTTTACTGTTTTATCTTACGGGCTTCATCATTTTTTCTTTTATTTGTATTGTTATTTCTTAGAGGGTCTGCATGTATTTTATTCCAGAATTTTACCAGATCTTTACACATTTTACACAGAAAATAAAGTTGAGCCTACAAAAATTTAATCTGTCCAGAGAATACTGAGCAGAGGACAACTTTTTACTTGTAATCAGGGAGTGGAGTGGAGTCGATCGGTTTGTCTCTAAGGACGTAGGTTGGTCTCCAACACTTTGGTACTTGTATCTTATCATCTGATCCCTGCATCAGACAAAGGATAATATGACACTGACTGTTACTCATCTATAAATATATTAATCACCCCCACATCATCTCGCTAATCCCAATTCCTTTCCACGTTTTCCTCTTCATTCCCAGCCAGCCCCTTTCCAACCCGTTCCACTCCTCTCCTTCTCATCTCCTGCCCTTTTACTCCTTTATTATCGATGTTTTCATGGACATATGGAGCTGGTTAGCACCTCTACATGAGTTATTTGCTTTGCGTTGTACACTTCAATGTTCTCTTGTATTACTTTAACTCCTTAACCCTTTCACTGAGGTTGCTGCACTTGCGTAATTCATTCAAGCATTACTGGAAGGTTTAGTTTACCTAAGAGAAATTCTACCAGACAAAGGCTTCAAAAACTATCTCAGCAGTTCCTGCCTCTATGCTGGTACACCAGTACACATGGATATTATATTTAGGCTGAGTGGTTAGAACTGCTGACTCCGAAGCTGCAGGCACAATTATGGCAGGGTTCGAATTCTGGTGGGGGTAGCTGGCATCACTTGACTCATTTGCTTATCCGCCATTTAAGGTTATTGTGAGTACCTGAATGATGCAGTGCCTTTATGTCTCAGGATATTGGTTGAATAACCCGCCACAGGCACAAAGGCCTAAGTTACGGATAAGACCACCATGGCTAAGCGTCTCATGGCGTTTGCCCTTACCTTTGCCTTAAGGCAATGGAGTTCTGTTTAGTCGGGATAAATCCCCTGCATTCAAAGGGTTAATGCTGATTTATTTTACAAGCAGAACATCTCTGTCTATTTATCTCTGTATCTGTCTGTCTAGCTCTCTATCTATCGCCGGTCTCCTTGATCCAGTAAGAGCTGTCCACAGACAAATCGCCTCCATGTTACACTGTTCCCTGCTATCTGGTTGCTGTAAATAGAAAAAGGAAACCTACATGGCAGAGGTGGTGGACAGCCTCCCAAAGCCACGAGCATACAACCTTCAGTCATGCATCCTCTTTCCTTTTTTAAATTCTCCGTTATGATTACGTCTGTGATACACTTACCAGCATATGAGGCTGAGGGAAGGTATTTTTCTGTGAAATGATTGGAAAAACTCTCTTTGAACTCCTTTACCGCTAATAATCATTCTTAAGCTAAACATAACCGCTCCAAAGTATCAAAGCAATATTAACGCTTATGTCTTCAGTATAATGACGTCTTTTGCACTGAAATTTTGCTCAGGTTAGAAGCTTTTAGAACTAGAGATTTTTTATACTCTACATAGCCCTCGGTAACACGTACAGTAGGAAGCGTCCTTCTTAGTTAAATCAATCCGTCTGGAGGCAGCATGAACAACATAGCAATGTCTTCACTATATGAAAGGGGCAAAATGCGTCACCAGACTGAAATATTTAATCCCCACTCTTCCCACTCTCCATATCTACTTGTTTTCCTATCTGTCTTTCTTCACTTTATGTTGCTAGATATCCTCTCTCTCTCTCTCTCTCTCTCTCTCTCTCTCTCTCTCTCTCTCTCTCTCTCTCTCTCTCTCTCTCTCTCTCTCTCTCTCTCTCTCTCTCTCTCTCTCTCTCGTTGCCATCACCTCCGCTAACATTGCTTGCTAGCTGACCACCTCTCTGAGTTCCCTCTTCAAAAGTGCTCTTCTCCTTTGTCTTCTATTTAGTAATTTTATTTCCTTTCCCCTCCCCTTCTTCTATCTCCATTTCTCATTCCTATTCTATTCATCTCCTCTTCTCTCTTTCCTCCTTTTGTTTTCCCCAGTTCTCACCGCCCCCTATTCCTCATCCCTCCCTTCTTCATCCCCAATTTAATTTTTTTTTTTATTCCTTCTTTTATTTCATTTCCTTTCTCCAGCATCGACCCCTTATCTTCCTCCTTCCTTTTTCAATCTCGCCCATTTACCTTTTTATTGCCTTGTCTTGTACGGCCTTCTCTGTGTTTGTTTGTTATTTGCCTGTTTTCTCACTTAAATTCCTTCTTCCCCTCTCTTTACATCTTTCTTCCAATCCCTCGTCTCCTCCTTGTTCGGATTTGGCAGGTTTTCTTATCCTGTTATTTTCTTTGACCTTTTCTTTTCTCTCCCCTGCTTCTTTCCATTCATTTTCCATTTTTACCTCCCCTCCCCTTCCATATACATCATTTTCATATTCCTTCACTCCTTCTTTGTTCATTCTTACATAGTCCTGTATTCTGGCACTTCCCTTTCCATCCTTCACTTTTCTCCACCTTTAAATTTTTTCTTCCTTCCCTGTATTCTATTATTTTCTGTTTTTCTCCTTGTCTGTATTTCTTACCTTTCTCTGTCTCCTTTGCCTTCTTTCTTTCTTGTTCATATTCGATCTTGTCTTCCTTCCATTCCCCATCTCACTTACTGTACTTTCCTTGTTCAGCCTCCCACATATTTGATTTGATTGTCTTGTGATCTCATTGCTCACTCTCTCCCTCACATCCTTGGTCTCCCTCCCCTCTCCTCTTACATCACTGTTTTGTCTCCATTTCCTCCTCTCCTGTTCCTCCTCTCTTTCCCTTCTAGCTCCCATTATCGTGTTTTCATCACCCTCTTCTCTTCATGTTTTCCCTTCTGTCATTCGTCTTTTCTTTTTCCACCATCGTCTTCACATCTCTTTCCCTCTCCCTCTTTCAGCATTTACATCTCTGTCATTCATTCTTCCTTCTCAGTTCCCTTCATCTTTTTTACCTGGCTTCAGTATTATTTTATTGGTTATCTTCATTATTAATATTTATACGTATCTATCCACCCCCCCATATATATATATATATATATATATATATATATATATATATATATATATATATATATATATATATATATATATATATATATATATATATATATATATATGTGTGTGTGTGTGTGTGTGTGTGTGTGTGTGTGTGAAAATGTTTAATAGTTCTGGTAAACAAATCGGGGCCCTCTTTCTGGGCACCAAAATGTGAAAAATATTTAATGTATGCAAGTCGGTATCCCTGCTGGGGCACCGCTATGTAAGAAATTTCTAGTATTTACTAATAAACAACTCGTAGGTCGTTACTCGTCTATAAAGTTGTTCTTAAGTAAATCAAATAAGTCTCATAGAGCTAAGCGAAACGTTACTTAACCTTAACTCACCTACAATAACTATTTCTCTTCTATCTCATTTCTAATCCCCCCTTGAATTGGCCAATTCGTAAAGGTTACTTGGCTAGTGAAGAGGGAGTGATCGTTAACCGATGACAATGAGGCTGCTTAGTGTAATTGCTTGAGCAAGGAAGCGTCCTTATGGTGCGTATATACAACCATGCTAGCTTGAGAGTGACTAGGAACAGAGTGCTAACTCCACGAGATCTAGGAGCAGAGCGCGGTGTGCGACAGGACCCACCTCCCTCATAGAATGGTAGGTTGCCAACTATTAATTATTTACAGTACTAAATACAGTTAAATTACATCATGATATGTACAGGGTAAATCTAACAAATGAATCTTAGTTTTACTCAAACTAAAGTTAGACCAAATATTCCCTTTAACTGTGTAAATATCTTAATTCCACATCTGCCTTAACAGGAGAATCTTTCCCTGCTTGTCACGTCACCTAACGCGCAGACGCAGTTTAGGTCAGTGGAAAATACCACATAATTACATGTATTTACAATGTATAGTTGTCCACGGGGGTTAAATGCAGTAGCATTTAATATATCAATAACAAGAATTATTAAAGAGAATGTAATTTCTGGGTTATTATAACTGCTTGAACAATTAACAACGGTCCCAATTTTTTCTCTGCCTTTAACCAGGGATAACTATGATAAAAATAGAGAGCGCAACTGCTCTGGGGGAAAATATTTCCCACAGTTTTGGGGCCGGCGGAAAATGATACGTTGTATCATGTAATATAACCCTTAGCCAAGAGTTCCCTCCATAGTTCTCGAGAACCCTGTGCTGCGGCCCTACTAGGTCGCGCCTCTTGACCCGTTTGATCTTCACCATCCTCTGGATCCGGAGTGGCTGCTAACTCAAGGGGTACCAGTTTATCAATAGTTTTTATACTGGTATGTTCCCTGCATTTTATTTTTACGAGTCTCAGCACCCCTTCAGAATCTGGGTGTGTGGAGACCACTTTAGCTAATTGCCACTGGGATCTTGGCTGTTCAGTCTTCACTAAGACCACATCTCCTATGTTAATAACTGATTTGTTGCTGGCAGCTTGAGCTCCATAAAACCTCTCACGTAGGCTCAAAAGATACTCTTTGCTCCAATGTCTGTTCCAAGTATCCAACACCCTTTTCAGACGTTGATATCCCTCCCACAGATGTTGTCCTAAATCATTATTTTCTATGTTAGGATCATCAACTTCTTCCTGGATATCCACACAAGGCATCGGATGGAGCTTCCTGCCACATAACATGTGAGCCGGTGTTAAGGCCTCTAGCGAGTCGCTAGTGTCATCTTGATAAGTCAAGGGTCTATTATTAATCCTGGTTTCAATTTCAGTTATTACCGTTCTTAAATCTTCTCTCGTGATCTTAGTTCTATGTAATGTTTTCCTCAGGCAGTTCTTGACAATAACAATCATTCTTTCGGTAAATCCATTTTGCCATGGAGCTCTTGGAGCTGTGAACTGCCAAATACAATTTCGGATTCCCAGCGCCGACTTAACCTTTGGGTCGTTCATTAGGTTCAACAGTAAAGGTGCTGCTCCAACGAAATTAGTTCCGTTGTCACTTATTAACTTGCCAGGACAAGACCTTCTAGCGGCAAATCTGCGAAAGACATTGAGGAATGTCTCTGAGCTTAGGTCTTCCGCTAATTCTATATGGACTGTCCTTGTGTAGGCACAAGTAAATAAACAAATGTAAACTTTATGGGGAGTTTCCTCACCCGTAACAGTTATAGCCCCTGTGTAGTCCACTCCTGTTATATGGAAGGGCCGACTTATGTTCACCCTTTCCTTCGGTAGGGCTGGTGGTCCTGGGTAGATATAAGGTCGCTGCTCATACCTCCTACAAATGATGCAGTTTTTGAGATATTTTTTAATAACCTGTATACCCTTAGGAATCCAGTACCTTTCCCGAATTTGGGCTAAGGTCTGCGGTACACCTCCATGGAGAGTGGAATCATGGGCTTCCTTTATAATAAGTTGTACAAAGCATCCACTCTTAGGTAATAAAATGGGATGTTTGGTTTGGATGGGCAAGTCAGCCTTTACTAATCGGCCTCGACATCTTATCAGACCTTTTCCGTCTAAGAACAAGCCTAAATTCTTCATCAGCTTATTCCATTTTCCAGTGTCTTGGCCTAAAAGTTTATATATTTCCCCGTAAGAATTTCTTTGTACTCTTTTCAGCCAGTATTCTAGGGGATCTAATTTCTGAAACCCCACCTTCTTATTCAAAAATTCAACAACCAATTTAGTAGTATTTAGTTGTCTTATTGACGAGAATCGGCTGATGTCAATTACTTCTGGCTCAGGTACTACAGGATCCAAGTTCACTACACTAACCTCGGCAATACTGTACTGTTTCTGTTCAGGCCAGTCTTTAGTGAGTAACCATTTAGGACCTTTAAACTACAAGTTATCTTTGATCAGTCTCCTTACGGTCGAACCTCTCGAGAGCAGATCAGCTGGATTTTGTTTGGAGGACACATGCATGAAATTAAATTTGGAAGACAGCTCTTTAATAGTCTTCACTCTATTACGGACGAAAGGAATTTTACTGTCTTCCTTCCCTATCCAGTAAAGACAAATCTCACTGTCAGTCCATATGTAAATATCCTCAAACTGAGTATCAAGAGTAGTGGTTATATACCTGGTCAATTTAGTTCCTACTTCTATGGATGCCAATTCCATTTGAGGTAGGGTTCTTTCTTTAATTGGCGCAACTCTGGCTTTGGACATTATAATCTTGCTATCCTCTCCTGTTGCGCAATAAGCTACTGCTCCATAGGCCCTTTGAGAAGCATCACAAAATATGTGTAAGTGCGACTTCTCATTACTGTTTATTTTCCTGGGAATGCATATGCTTGATGTAGTTTCAAACTCCTTTCTAATGTGTTCCCATTGTTCCACATATGTCTCACCTAATTCAGTGTCCCAGTCTAACTTTTCTCGCCAAGACTCCTGTACATAACATTTTCCTCTAATAACTATAGGACTGACCAACCCTAATGGGTCAAATAGCTTGGAAACCTGACTTAACAAGGACCTCTTGGTGAGAGTGACATCAGAGAACTTAATTGGTTTCAAACTTATTACATCAGCTGTTGTATCCCAGTTAAGACCTAACACATTTTGAATTTTGGGAATGTCAGAATCTGGATAGTCCTCTTGTATTTTATTCCTCAAAAGCGGTGAATTTGTATTCCAGCTCTGTAACGGCAAAATTGCCTTCCCACATTCGGAATTGGCTACTTCATAAGCCTTCAAAGCTTCCGATTCTGTATCAGCAACACCTTGCAAATTATCCATATAAAAAGCCTGCCCTATTTCTGGACATTTGGCATTTTCAAAATGATGCTTTAAAGTGTTGCAAAGTAGGAAATGACTAGCACAAGAGCCAAAGAGCACCGATCGGAAACAGTAAGTTTTCAATGGACTATCCTCGTTTTGAGGATCAAGAGGCCAGAGGAATTTTGTAAATTTCCTATCGTCATCTCTCAGTCCTATTCTGAGAAAAGCCTTACTAATATCTGCTGTGTAAGCGTAAGGTTTCTCTCTAAATCTTAGTAAAACATTCCCTAACGTCTGTGTTAGTGTAGGTCCTGAATATAGGCAATCGTTCAAGCTAGCTGATCCCTTGGACGCTTTACTACTACAGTTGAATACTATCCTTATGGGAGTAGTTACCGAATCCTTGCTTACAGCATGATGTGGTAAGTAGTGTCCTTCTTTGTGGTTAACAGGGTATTCTACCTCTTCTATAAATTTATTCTTCAATTGATCCCTTATAATATTATCATATAGGGTCAGATGTTCTGGTTTATCTCTCAACTTTCTTAGAAGAGAATTTAACTGAGCTTTAGCTACTTGGTAATTTGTTTGTAACTCTGAATGGTTTAGTTTCCATGGTAATCCTACCCAATACTGTCCAACCTTAAATTCCACAGACTGATTATACAAGTCCAATGTTATTTTATCTTCAGGGGTTGGTTCCTCAGAGTGTATACCTATACTGTCTAGGTCCCACAGTTTGTGTACAGGTTCAATATTTTCATCCAACAAGTCATTTATCCTAGTAGGTTCTAATTCTGCACCTATTCTAGCTACCATCAATGACTGTGTGGGGTAACAAAGACTGAGTCTACTAGTTTGGCCTCTCCTTTAATTTGTTTTGGAAAAGGCAACTGACCCATAATAAGGTTACCTCCTGGACTCTTGAACAACTGTACCTTATTCCTTTTGAAAGTCCTATGTAGGAATCTTCCACAATAATCAGAACCAATTATCATTTTTATGGGACCCACAGTATCTGATTCCACATTCCATTTAGCCAACCTTATCCCTGAGCTTTGTAGATGATCAGAGGTTTCCTTCAAGTATGTATATACTTGTCTCCATAGTATCAAGCACAGCTGCTGTTATACGGCATTTATATCTGCCTAATTGTATTACAGGTCTAACTAAATCAAACGACTGAGCTTTCTTAGTTGTTAAGAATCCTGTAATGGCTAGATTTACCTTGCCGATAACTGGTAACTTTAATTTCTCCACAATGTCTGCAGAAATGAAGGTTTTCTGAGCACCCTTATCAAACAGGGTACATACTAATTGGTTTCTATTCACAAACAATACTTTCACATCTGCTATTGGTACTGCAGCTGGCATTACTAATGGAGCATTCCCTTTTGCAACTGTCATATTGACGCTTGCAGGTTTAGGAACCTCAATACCCTAGTGCATAAAGCACTATGATGATGATCTTTTTTGCATTTTAAGCAAAGATTTAATTTAGTCTTACAGTCCGCGGCAGTATGTTCGGAGTTCATACAGATTATACAACACCCCAGTTCCTGAAGCTTCCCTACTCTAGAAGCATAATCAGGGTACTGTTGACAAGATGCACTGGAATGTTGCTCACCACAAAAGACACAAACTTTCCTGTCTTTTACCATGGAAAGTTTTATTTCCTTAATATCCTCAGCATGTCTATTCCTTATCTTTAATACTTTATCCTCGGCCTTTGTGGAGCTAAGGAAAGTACCTATCTCTTCTTTAGGCACATACTTAGTCTTCTCTGACTTAACTTTCCCAATCAGTTGGTTAGTGGTTTTTTTCTTTACTTCAGTCTTCTGTTTGACCTCAGTAGTGTTTAATGTTCCTTGCAAATGTTTACAGAGTTGCATCAAGCCTTCCTCAATCTCTTCACAGGAGAAATTATCCTTCTGGTACCTACCATACAAAGCATCCTTGGTTTTCGGTGGTAGCTTTAAAGACACAATTCTTGAAAGCACCCAATCTGATGTCTTAATATCTTCGTAAGTACCTAAGGCCCTTAGTTTACAACTTATTGGAATTCTAAAATTTTGCAAGGGATCAAAATCGTGGCTAGGCGTGGGTAATTCTATTAGAGCCCTCAATAATTGATTTATAACTTGTTCCCTGTCTTCGTAATTTTATCTAAGGATGGTCAAAGCCACCTCATAATTATTTCCTTCTACTGGTAATTCTTTTATCAGTTGATATGGTGTTCCTTTGACTTGTCCTAACAGATACGTAAGTTTGCTGACTTTAGGGAGATCTGTTCTATCGTGTACCAAATATTTGAACTGATCCCAATAGGATTTCCAGTTCTGCTCCCCATCAAACTCCGGAAGCGTTATTTGTGGTAACACAGCTCTACTCTGCTGTGCCACAACTTGTGTTGCCGCGGCAGTGTCAGCTAATTCTGACTCTAGTGTCTTTACTACAGTTAAGTATTCTTCTTATTTGGTTTCAAACTTCGTAGTTTCTGACTCTAAGAGTTCCTTATTCTCAGCCTTTACTATAGCCGATTCTAAAGTTAAGTAACTCTCTTCGTACTTACTCCATCGATCTTTCAGGATATTTAGGAGACTATTTATTCTCTCCTTGGACAGAGGTATTTGGTCCAACGACTGGTTACAATCATTTATGGCTCTACTTACCCATCATGCCTTACTACTAGAAGATCTTTGCAATAAAGAAACAGACATGTTGACGGAGTTCTAATTTAATAATTTAATTATGAATTCCAACCACAAATTTACCTCAACTTAGTAATGATTTGATTATTTTAAATTTTGAAGAGGGTAGGGATTAAGTCCTCATTGTGCAAATTATCCCCTCTCTCAATTTCGTAATATTCATTACAGCTCAGCTACTTATTCAATTTTGAGGAGTGTAGGGATTAGGTCTATAATTTCAACCTATCCCCCAGGGTTATTAAACCTCTAGGGTTTTATTTCATCCCCACACTCAATTGCCAAACACCCATATTTCCCGAGCTCAGAATTAATTACCTCAATACTCCATAGGCCCACCCATAGCTTGTACAGCATAGAACTCTCCTTTCTTATGTTCTACATAATTTAAAAATTTCTGCAGAACCGCTTCCCTACCACGACGGTTCCAATGTATACCATCAGCTTTCAACATTGCTTGGAAGGGCTTGGCATTAAAATGTATGAAATCCCTTCCCTTCCTGATCCATTGCAACGTTCGGTTTACAGCTCTGCTAATTAATTTATATGTTCCATAACAAACTGGAGAGCCATATGGCAGGTTCCTTGGCTCGAGGAGGGTTATGGCTACTGAGGATTTACAAGAGCCCTCTATGGCTCCTACCACTGCTAAAATATTCTCCACTACATCAGTGACCTCCACGTCCTCATGGATATCATTTCCTCCAAGGAACAGGACCGTACGGTCATGCTCCCAGTATAGTACGGCATTCAGCCTTTCATCTTCAGAGAAAGAGCTTGCCTTTCCTCCCGGAGTTCTATAGACACGTAAGTCCACGTCTTCCACTTCAACCGAACGCGGTAGTAAACTGTGTCCCACAAAAGCAACTTTAAACAAATTCAGCGCTTAGGCACACATCGGTTTTCCTCACTCTGTCGGGGTACCAAAAATGTGAAAAATGTTTAATAGTTCTGGTAAACAAATCGGGGCCCTCTTTCTGGGCACCAAAATGTGAAAAATATTTAATGTATGCAAGTCGGTATCCCTGCTGGGGCACCGCTATGTAAGAAATTTCTAGTATTTACTAATAAACAACTCGTAGGTCGTTACTCGTCTATAAAGTTGTTCTTAAGTAAATCAAATAAGTCTCATAGAGCTAAGCGAAACGTTACTTAACCTTAACTCACCTACAATAACTATTTCTCTTCTATCTCATAGCTAATCCCCCCTTGAATTGGCCAATTCGTAAAGGTTACTTAGCTAGTGAAGAGGGAGTGATCGTTAACCGATGACAATGAAGCTGCTTAGTGTAATTGCTTGAACAAGCAAGCGTCCGTATGGTGCGTATATACAACCATGCTAGCTTGAGAGTGACTAGGAACAGAGTGCTAACTCCACGAGATCTAGGAGCAGAGCGCGGTGTGCGACAGGACCCACCTCCCTCATAGAATGGTAGGTTGCCAACTATTAATTATTTACAGTACTAAATACAGTTAAATTACATCATGATATGTACAGGGTAAATCTAACAAATGAATCTTAGTTTTACTTAAACTAAAGTTAGACCAAATATTCCCTTTAACTGTTTAAATATCTTAAGGCGGTGGCTGAATCGGTAGAGAGGCGGCCTGCAGTCCTAATGGACCCAGGATCGAATCCCGGCTGGGGCAGGGAACAGTTTAAGGATTTGAATCTCCTAAAAGCAGACTTTCCTGATCTACCAGATGACCCGCCGACATGTCGTAAAAACACCCCCACTACACCAGTCCTGTATGAGACATCCCTAGCATGTATTCAATATGGAAGGTGGGTGTTAGCGCCGAAGTGGTGACATGTAGAGGTGTAGGAGGACTACTGGGCCTCGGAATGGGTCACTGCCCCCGAGAAATAGGCCCTGCAGCCATTGCCCAGAGATGGACACATAAAAAAAAAAAAAAAAAAATCCACATCTGCCTTAAAAGGAGAATCTTTCCCTGCTTGTCACGTCACCTAACGCGCAGACGCAGTTTAGGTCAGTGGAAAATACCACATAATTACATGTATTTACAATGTATAGTTGTCCACGGGGGTTAAATGCAGTAGCATTTAATTTATCAATAACAAGAATTATTAAAGAGAACGTAATTTCTGGGTTATTAAAACCGCCTGAACAATTAACAACGGTCTCAATTTTTCCTCTGCCTTTAACCAGGGATAACTATAATGAAAATAGAGAGCGCAACTGCTCTGGGGGAAAATATTTCCCACAATATATATATATATATATATATATATATATATATATATATATATATATATATATATATTACAGAGCGGGTGAATACACTGTGTTTCGACACAACAGCATCGAACAAGGGTCAACTCTAATTAGAGGCTTCACCAAATCTGTTTCAGCTGTTTGCCACCAGGCCCAGCCTCGATTAAATATTTTTGCGGGGTTTTAAAGACCTGTGAAGTTGTACCTAATACTAAGTTTATAATAATACTGCTATTTATAGGAATATTTTTTCCTATTCAATCAAGCGCATATATATATATATATATACCTGTAGAGAAAGAATAACTAGGCTATCAGAGAATTTTAGCTTGGGGGACTAAAATAGTGTGCTGTCTGTTTACATGTATTTGAATAAATCGTGTGCAGTTAGTAAAAGGAGATTACCTTCAGGACTTCCAATGTGCGTGTTTTAGCATGCTTTAAAGTTGTAAGCAGTTCCTCTGAAAATAATGTACTGAACGATTGCTTAGTTGGTGAGTCAGCCATATTAATCCAAACAAACTTCAGTGCGGTACGATACTATAATCATAAAACAGTACGAGGAGTTGAAATTTAAACTTACTAAACTGTGCAGTGGAGCCAGGGAAACATTTATAAGAATTATTTGTGTTAAACTTTGGTTACTAAGATGACCAAGACGTCCAAAAGGTCCGTATTGTTAGGAAAAGTCATACGTCAGGCAGGGCGGCATATCGAAAGGTGTTGCTAAATATGCGGCTGCACATCTGCTTTCTTTTGTGGATCCTAACGAATGACAAATATTTTAATCACTGCTATCTTGCTTTATGGATGGTTCTAGTAAAATTGCCTAGGTTTTGTCTCTATGTTATGCTTACAGAGATGAGTAAACTGACGAAAGCAGAGTTTACAAGATGACACTTATAAGACATTATATATAATCAAAGGGCTCCCATATTGTAATTTCTTTGTAGCATATCATGCTATATATGTAGTTTGATGAGTAAAATATGTTTTGAGGTGTTTTACTTTGTGTCAAATTTAAAAAGAAATTAAGCACTGGCTATTTTTTCAATGCCTACCCCGCATCACAGCTGGGCAACGGAAGCGAACCTAGTGGCAGATTTCTGAAACAGGATCTGGTGAAGTCTCTAACTGAGGCAAAACTGGGATGTGACCTCTTGTACTTGATGTGCAGACATCATGTTATAGACTTGCTGTTTGCAGCTGCCTTCGAAGCAATGCTGGGATCTGCCTCAACTGGTTCAGAGGTGTTGCTCTTAAAGCGTTTTCGAAACAACTGGGCTTTCATCGACCAAAACCAGTTCCAGCCAGGTGAGACAGATGAGACCACCAAAAAAAACAATTTTTCAGTCAGCGACTGAACCGATTCATTTCGCGAGATCTCAGACGCTTAAGCTACAGGATGACTATCAAGAACTTTTGGAACTGTCCATCATCTTCCTCGGTGTTCCCGACAAAGGCATGTAGTTCCGTGCACCAGGTGCCATGCATCGAGCTTGCTGGATGGCCAGAGTTGTATTATGTCAAGATGTGGCTTTTCAGAAGCCAGTTCAAGATGACAAAGACTGAGGAACAAGGGATTCGAGATCTTTCTATCTTTTCTGTCCACGTCTACATGAACGTTTGGATGACATCATCACTTCTTTTCAAAGCCCCGTTGAACGACTGGGCTCTGATGAGGACGCTGGTACAATAACCAAACAAGAAGATCGCCAAGGCAACAAAGCAGAAGCCATCTACCCACCTATGGTACCTATCCGAGGAAGCAGTTGGCTTTACTTTCTTCGATGAGCCGATTTCGACGGATGTGAAGAGCCACGCGGTATAGACGCTAGACGATGGGACTGCTGATAGACCACCTACGCGTCCACGGCTTCCTGAGTTGACGTTCCTCACCGATGACAGGCTACATCAGCTTGTGATGAAGAACGCAAAAGAATTCTTCCCTAAGCTGGGTCTGCCAGTGGGGTTCCTGACCCAGACACCCGACAGTTGGTCATCCAACAATGAGTTTTTGAGGGCCAAGGCCATCTTTGCAGCCCTCTCCATCATGAATGACTGGGCAGAACGGCTGGTGGCTCTCATTCAGGAGCTCAATAAGAAGCTGACGGTGGGGGAAGAGCACCTCCAGTTCCTGCTCCAAGTTGTTGCAGACCACTGCCAGAGTCACCCTGTTCCAATGAAGTCTGCCCTGCTCAAGACGTAATCATTGATCAATAAATATAATGATGACGCCTCCACAGACCCTACGCCTCATATGCCTATGCTGATTCATGTGTATCTAGTATGATTAGTGCTAACTGTATCAACTAAAATACAGTGTTACGGAACAGAGAAAACTGTCCCGCAAAGTTCCAGGTTCAAAACAAAAGAGTTAGGTAAAATTAAAAGTTAAAGTTTAATGCTCAAACTAACAACAAAACATTCAGGACTCATAAGGATAATGTAATGGCAAAAACAGGTTAAATATATGGTTAACTGCAATAGCCTCTATTAACACGAAATTAGCAATAATAAATTTATCTAAGTCAGCCCTGATAAAATGAGAAAACCGGATAATGCTCAGTGAATACAAGATATCTTATTACAGATACAAAATATTATTATTAATGGCTGACACCAAAACACATGAATCACAAAAACCTCACTAGGCCTACGAATTAACACCCCATGCTATACAGTACAAGAAAAAATGCAATAACACTTATACTCAAATTACACAGCTGCTAGATGGTTGGAGACTTCCTGAGCACTCACAATAATAACAACTGTACAGGGGAGGACAGAGATGTGAACAAAATGAGGAGTAGATCTAAGTGGCAATTAATGTAGAGACTGAGCTCATTATATAGGGGCCGGCAGAGCTTGATACAACTTGTAAGAAGGACGCGCAAATGAAGCCATAGGGGACAAAGAGTTGACAATCCTGCTCTGAACAACAGAAAGAACGACTTACTCTACTATAAGGGTAGAATGGGGGAGTGAGGTAGAACACGCTCGTGATCAAACGTGCAGCATACTGTACGTTAGAATTACACAAAGGATGATGAAATCATAGGCTATGTAACACCTCCCCACAAAGAAAAAAAGAAATTTACAAAGGAAATTTCTTATTACTCTAAAACAATCTGTCTAAAGTCTAGATAAGCAATCTGCAATAACATTTTCTTTCCCCTTGACATGTTGTATGTCTAAAGAATACTTCTGAAGAAGTAGACTCCATCTTGTCAATCTCTGATTTTTATCTTTAAACTTACTAAGGAATTTCAGTGGGTTATGATCGGTATAAATGACTATGGGGTCAAAACCAGAACACAAATAAAATGAAAAATGCTGTAAACCCAAAATCAAGGCCAAAAGCTCTTTCTCAATAGTTGAGTAGTTCTTTTGAGGTGGAGTGAACTTCTTACTGTAATAAGATACAGGGTGTTCAATACCCTGATCATCCTCTTGCAGCAAAACAGCCCCAGCTTCTGTATCACTTGCATCAACAGCCATCTTAAAAGGCTTAGCAAAATTTGGAGTAGCGAGCACTGGCTGACTTAATAGGATAGCTTTAAGTTTGCTGAAAGAGGATTCACAGTTCTCGGTCCAGACAAATTTAACTCCCTTTTTCAGTAGGTCTGTAAGTGGTGATACAAGAATTGAAAAGTTAAGAACAAATCTCCTGTAATAACCTACCATTCCCAAAAATCTTTGTAGCTCTTTCCTACTTTTAGGTCTGGGAAGATCACTTATAACCTGAACCTTAGCTGCTGGTGGTGCAACATGTCCATCACCAATTACGTACCCAAGGTACTGAACTTTAGCTTGACCAAACTCACACTTTGATAAATTAGCTACAAGATTAGCCTGAACCAAACGCTCAAGAAATTTACTGACATGGCATAGGTGATCTTTCCAGTTGTCACTGAAGATTAATACATCATCAATATAAACAACACACCCTGCCAAACCCTCTGTTACAACATTCATGAGCTTCTGAAAAGTGGCTGGTGCATTCTTCATACCATATGGCATTACAGAACATGCAAAAGTCTTTCCTAGTGTTACAAAACATGAGATCTCCCTAGCACGTTCAGTCATAGGTACACCCGAAAGCACTAATCTCTCCCCCCTAATAGCCGGAATCGCGGCCAATGAGCGACCAGGCGATCGAACACCCCACATCCACCGTCCCCACCCCAACCCCAAAGCGTTGTTGGATAAATGTGGGACGGCCAGAGCTGGTGATGTTAAAATGTGTCATGACTGTTTTTATATACAATCAGAACCAGTGCAGGTACGTATATAAAGGCAATTAATGTGTAATACTATGCTGGTATCCACAACATACGAGAAAGGCACGAAAATGAAAGAAGACATACGGCCTATTATGTGTTAGTGACTATATATTTACATACTATATTATAATGTAACTACAGATAAATATAGTATAGCATCTGATGAAAGATGTGATGTCGTTTCTTATACATTCTCACTCCCACCTCCATCACCCTTCTCTCTGATTTGCTGTCTCCACCAAACGCCTCTCATACCCTGTCATCCCCCATCCCCATCCATTGTTAACCAACATAAAGATAATGATAAAATAATCTGTAAAGTATTAATCATATTGTATTATCACACGCTTCTGCATTATCACCAACAAATAAAAAACATACAATACTCTGGTATACCTGCCAACCATTTCATCCTGTTGTAAGATGTTACATGACATACACACTGCAAGTTGGACCTTGTGTTACAATGACATACGGTTGTTTATCGTTAACACAGGTTGTGTGGCTTTGGACATCTATTAATTCATATGAGCGTGGTAATTTAAGCCTTACATTATAAACTCGTAAGGATTATGTTCCTGTCATTATTGGATGAACGAAACGAATCAGGGATCGGCTCTGACGAACCACGAACTCTGCTTTAACACAACAGTGACACAATGTCGTTATGTATACGATTGACCCACATTCAGTCATATACATAATGACACTGTGTCACTATTGTGACAAGTGGTCGGAATATTTTCGTTAAAACAGAGTTCGTGGTTCGTCAGAGCCGATCCCTGATACGTTTCGTTCATCCAATAATGACAGGAACATAATCCTTACGAGTTTATAATGTAAGACTTAAATTACCACGCTCATATGAATTAATGGATGTCCAAAGCCACACAACCTGTGTTAACGATAAACAACCGTATGTCATTGTAACACAAGGTCCAACTTGCAGTGTGTATGTCATGTAACATCTTACAACAGGATGAAATGGTTGGCAGGTATACCAGAGTATTGTATGTTTTTTATTTGTTGGTGATAATGCAGAAGCGTGTGATAATACAATATGATTAATACTTTACAGATTATTTTATCATTATCTTTATGTTGGTTAACAATGGATGGGGATGGGTGATGAAAGGGTATGAGAGGCGTTTGGTGGAGACAGCAAATCAGAGAGAAGGGTGATGGAGGTGGGAGTGAGAATGTATAAGAAACGACATCACATCTTTCATCAGATGCTATACTATATTTATCTGTAGTTACATTATAATATAGTATGTAAATATATAGTCACTAACACATAATAGGCGTATGTCTTCTTTCATTTTCGTGCCTTTCTCGTATGTTGTGGATACCAGCATAGTATTACACATTAATTGCCTTTATATACTTACCTACACTGGTTCTGATTGTATATAAAAACAGTCATGACACATTTGTAACATCACCAGCTCTGGCCGTCCCACATATATCCAACAACGCTTTGGGGTTGGGGTGGGGACGGTGGATGTGGGGTGTTCGATCGCCTGGTCGCTCACTGGCCGCGACTCCGGCTAACAGGGGGGAAAGATTAGTGCTTTCGGTTGTACTTGCCAGTATCCCTTTAACAAATCAAACTTACTTATGTACCTAGCCTTTCCGATCTTGTCTATGCAATCTTCCATGCGAGGGAGAGGGTAAGTGTCTGTTTTGGTTATCTGATTAACACGTCTGTAGTCAATGCAAAGCCGCTGTGACCCACCTGGCTTAAGGACTAGAGTGACAGGAGAACTCCACTCGCTCTGACAGGGCTCAATCATCTTGTGATCCAACAGGTAGCCAAGCTCCTTCTGGATGAGAGGAACTTTCACTGGGTTCACAAGGTAAGGAGGCAGTTTAATTGGCTTTGCGTCTCCAACATCGACATCATGCATCAACACAGTGATTCTTCCTGGAGTGGCACGGAACACTTGCGGGTACTCCTGCAGTAATGCCGAAAACTCCTGCCTTTCCATGGGAGCTAGATGAGAAAGCTTAGTCTGGAGATCATTCATGATATCAGGATTCTTCCCCAAACTATCACTCAGGCTCATGCTGCATGGGAGAACTTCACTTGCAGACTCGGGTGGAACAGCTACAGAGCAGACTGGGTTATTTTCGTCCCGCCTGTGATATAACTTTAGCATGTTGATGTGACAAAGTTGCTTGTTCTTTCTACGATCTGGTGTGGCGATGACATAGTTGACATCACTGAGTTTCTTCTCCACGAAATAAGGACCACTAAACTTGGCTTGAAGAGGTTGCCCATGCACCGGTAGCAGAATCAAAACCTGATCTCCTGGCTGAAAGTGGCGTAACCTGGACTTCTTATCATATCAAGTCTTCATCTTCTCCTGAGCAGCTCCTAAATTCTCTCTCACCAGCTGTAAAGCAGTGGACAGCCGTTCTTTGAACTTCATCACATACTCCAGCAGGTTGACGTCATCTTCCTCCAACAGCCAGCATTCCTTGAGTAACTTAAGGGGTCCTCTTACTACATGGCCAAACAGTAGTTCAAAGGGTGAGAAGCCCAGTGATTCATTTGGAGATTCTCTTGCGGCAAATACAACGAATGGAAGACCTTTATCCCAGTCTTTCTGATGTTCCAAACAGTATTTCTTGAGCATCGATTTGAGTGTTTGATGATATCTCTCCAACGCTCCTTGGGTCTGGGGATGGTAAGCTGAAGACGTGATCTGGGTGATGCCCAACTCTTTTAGAGACTGCTTGAAAACATTTGACATGAAATTACTTCCCCGGTCTGACTGTACCTCCTTGGGCAGACCAAACTTTCTGAAGAACCCTAGCATTTCCTTAACCACGTTCTTTGCTGAGATATTTCTAAGTGGAATGGCTTCAGGATAACGAGTAGCCATATCAATCAGGGTCAACACATAAGAAAATCCTGAAGAAGTCTTAGGAAGAGGGCCCACAATATCCACCAACACACGGGTAAAAGGCGCCTCAAAAGGAGGAATGGGAACTAGAGGTGCAACCTTTTCGGACTGATTACACTTCCCACAACTTGACAGGTGTGACAAGACTTACAATACCAGGAAACATCCCTGAAGATACCTGGGCAGTAGAAGTGTTTCAAAATGCGTGCCACAGTCTTCCTCACTCCAAGGTGTCCTGCCAAACTGGAATCATGAGCCACTCTAATGATATCCTGCCTACAAACACGAGGGATGACAACTTGATGTACAACCTCCCATTCACAGTCGGCTGATGCTGTTGGGGGTCTCCACTTCCTCATAAGTACTCCTGACTTTATATAATAACAAGTAGAAGCACCAGCTGACTCTTCCTCACTGCAAGCAGAGTTAGCAAGACCTTTCAACTCAGGGTCAGCAACCTGCAACTCAACCAACTCTTGACGAGACAAATTATCAACACTACGGGGTACTGCCTCATCTGGTGAGTGGTCCAAATTAGCAAGAAAAGTGTCAGCTAGGATAACATCATCATCATCATTATCCTCTAAGTCACCAGTAACTTTAGACTTAGCCCTAGTGACAGCACATGTAGAGAACACATCAGGGACATCACAATCCTGGGCCACAGCCACTGGCTCACTAGACAACTGAGGAGCTGGACACACTTGACTTCCACCAATATCATTTCCAAGTAAGAAAGTTACACCTGACATTGGGAGTGTCTCAACCAACCCAACCATAACGGAACCATTAACAAAACCAGACTCTTAATTCACTCTGCACAGAGGGACAGAGAAGTAATTATTCCCTACACCTTGTAAGATTACAGTTTCATCAGAGGAATTAACATTAGAACCTAGAACATTGGTCAGCATAAGGGATTGGCAGGCACCTGTATCACGATATATTTTAACTGATTTCCTGTCATTACTGTCCAGAGGACTGACAAAACCTTCAGACAGGAAATTAGCACATGAACTCTTGAGAGTGTCACCCACGTTACTGCTCAAAAGAGGAGCTCCATCATGAGAATTTAATTTACCCCTCAAAGCAGGTCCAGTTAACTCAGTTAAAGAATTCTGGGAACTCTCAAGGGTGGACACTAGACCAATTGACTGAATATTTAAAGACTCCTTTTTGTTCACATCACGCTGTCTCCTGAAACATTTCTCCGTAGTATGACCAAGCTTACTACAATAAGTACATTTACTTTTCTGAAATCTAGAGGTGGAGCTGGTATTTACTTCCTGAGAAACATCATCTTTGTTCTCTTTCCTGTTACCTGTACTCTGAGTAGAGGCAACGTACTTACTCTCAGCTTTCCTTTTTTCTTTATAATATCTTTTGTGAGTGAGAACATATTCATCAGCTAAAACTCCAGCATCAGACAAATTATCTATTCTTCTCTCATCAAGATATAGGCTTATATCATTATTAATACACCTTTTGAAGTCCTCCAACAAAATCATCTGCTTAAATTTACCAAAATCAGAATCCACATTCTTAGAATTTAACCACTGCTCTAACAGATCTTCTTTCATTTTTGCATACTCAACATGGGATTGCTTATCTTGCTTATAAGTTGTCCTAAATTGTACTCTATAGGCTTCAGGAACAAGCTCATAGGCCTTAAGAATCAAGCTCTTAACTACATCATAATTATCAGATTGATCCTGAGGCAAAGATGCATAAGTTACTTGAGCTTTACCGGTGAGAACAGTTTGAAGGAGTACTGGCCAATACTTTTTGGGCCAATTAAAACCTGTAGCTACCCTCTCAAACAACTGAAAATACTTTGTTAAATCAGATTCATTAAAAGGAGGGACAAGTTTAACATTTTTAGCCACATCAAAATCATCAGAGCTAGATGATCCAGTTCCACCTTGTTTCATGCGATACTCATGGTCTGCCTGAATCCTAGCAAGTTCATTTTGTGCCTCCTGAATACGAGCCTGAGACTCAGCCTCCTTAGCACGTGCCTGAAACTCAGCCTCCTTAACACGAGCCTCCTGCAGAGCTAGCTGTAACTTATCTATTTCAATCTGCGTTTGCTCATTTGGAGGAGTTACATTAAACAAGCTTTTATTAATCATGCCAACAATTTGATCTTTAGAATGATGAGAGTGAGCTGCAATTCCCAATTGTTGAGCAACAAGCTTAAGTTCATTCTTTGTTCTGTTTTCTGCATCACACACTGTTTGCACATTTGACAAAAAATCTTTGGCTTCATCAAGTTTAGTAATAATAGACATCATGAATAAATCACAGTCACAAAATATCAAGCAATATCCTTATGATAATATCCTGAATATCCTGATAAAAGGTCGCCAGATTTATGTTACGGAACAGAGAAAACTGTCCCGCAAAGTTCCAGGTTCAAAACAAAATAGTTAGGTAAAATTACAAGTTAAAGTTTATTGCTCAAACTAACAACTAAACATTCAGGACTCATAAGGATAATGTAATGGCAAAAACAGGTTAAATATATGGTTAACTGCAATAGCCTCTATTAACACGAA
Organism: Coenobita brevimanus; assembly: GCF_032717465.1. Taxonomy (NCBI): domain Eukaryota; kingdom Metazoa; phylum Arthropoda; class Malacostraca; order Decapoda; family Coenobitidae; genus Coenobita; species Coenobita brevimanus. The sequence goes on along the minus strand of NC_137053.1, from coordinate 27,480,377 downwards.
ATTAGCAAGAATAAATTTATCTAAGTCAGCCCTGATAAAATGAGAAAACCGGATAATGTTCAGTGAATGCAAGATATATTATTACAGATACAAAATATTATTAATGGCTGACACCAAAACACATGAATCACAAAAACCTCACTAGGCCTACGAATTAACACCCCATGCTATACGGTACAAGAAAAAATGCAATAACACTTATACTCAAATTACACAGCAGTTAGATAGTTGGAGACTTCCTGAGCACTCACAAAAATAATAACTGTACATGGGAGGACAGAGATGTGAGCAAAATGAGGAGTAGATTTAAGTGGCAATTAATGTAGAGACTGAGCTCATTATATAGGGGCCGGCAGAGCTTGATACAACTTGTAAGAAGGACGCGCAAATGAAACCATAGGGGACAAAGAGTTGACAATCCTGCTCTGAACAACAGAAAGAACGACTTTCTCTACTATAAGGGTAGAATGGGGGAGTGAGGTAGAACACGCTCGTGATCAAACATGCAGCATACTGTACGTTAGAATTACACAAAGGATGATGAAATCATAGGCTATGCAACAACGGCTAAAGTAGTTTTCGCTCTTCCTATGTTTCCTTTGGCCCCATAATGTGCAGTAAGGGCTGTTGTATCAATGTGATCCTCTTTACCAGTCGAGGGCGCCCCCTAAATGTCGGGTAATTGGGGCCTAACTTTCAGTTTTCAGTTTTTTTGTTAATTGGAACTAATACAGTGGGAGCAAGCACAGGAATTCCATCATTCTTTTTTTTGTTCAACTATTAAGGACCACCCTAATATATATATATATATATATATATATATATATATATATATATATATATATATATATATATATATATATATATATATATATATATATATATATATATATATATATATATATATATAATCAACATCAGCCATCGCAAGTCTACTGCCGAACAAAGGCCTCCCCCAACCTTCATGCCTTGCTTGACTGGGCCAATCTCTGACACGTTTTGCTTGCAAACTTCTTTATCTCATCTCTCCACCTCGGGTCTGGCTTCATTATACTACGTTTACAATCTCATGGAGTTCAGTCAGCCACCGTCTTGCTTCATTGGTTATCCTTTATTGTTGTTATTTAGCCTGCTCACCTCCATCACTGTTGTCTGTTAATTTCTATAAAGTCTTTGTCTTTAGTCTGCTGCCTCATCCATGTTAATAGTCTCCTATCGATCTATCTATTGCTTGACACCTTAATCTCGTAAGGGGTGGTCACAAACAAATCGCCTCCATGTAGCCCTGTCCCTTGCCATTTCACTGCCCTTCCTCGAGCTCACACAATCCTCTCTCATATACCTCTCCACTCCATCCCTCCATCTCATTCTCGGCCTCCCCGTCCCTCACCCCAGTCCACCTCACTCACATACACCCTTCTCGTTAGCTTCTCGTTCTCCATCCTCTCCACATGGCCAAACCACTTCAGTGTATTTCTCCTAATGCTTGTTACATCCACATCCACGCCACGATGCTCTTTCACTTCCTTATTTGTTGTCTGTCGCTCAATGTAATCCTACATGCTCCTTTCAAATAACTTATTTCAACTGCTCTCACTCTTGACTTGTGTCCTTCCAGCAAAGTCCAAGCTTCACTTCCATACATCAGAGTTGGTATCACAATACAATCATGCAGTGACTTTTTTACTTCTATACTCACTTTTCTATTTCTCATCACTACTTTCAAAGAACCAGCATCCTTTCTTCCTTGTTGCACCCATTTAAACTTCCGTTCTTACTTATCACACTGCCGAAGTACTTAAATGCACTCACAGTTTCCATTTCATCATCCTCCAACCTCACTGTACAAGCAGTGACTTCATTTCTCTCGAAGACCATAACTTTACTCCTCCCTACGTTCACTTTTAGATTCCGTTTCTTATACACTTTCCCAATCTCATTCACCAAGCCTTGCAGTTCCCCTTCGTCATCACTCAACAATACAGTATCATATACAAACAACAGTACAGGATGTTTCCAGACGCTGCCCTCTCTCAATAGGACCTCTCCAACATCCACTGCCCTACCTTGTACCTCTTTTAAACCCCATCCATAAAAAGACTGAACAACCATGAAGACATGACACATCCCTGTTTCAGTCCAACAATCAGACAGAAAAATTCGCTCAGTTCACTATCAACACGCACTGCAGCCTTAGTACCCTCACACATATTGTTCACGGTATTCAACAACTTCCATCATATATTCTTAATATTTCCAAATTCCTTGTCTATCCATTCTGCCATATGCCTTCTTCAAATCCAAGAAGGCCGCATACAAGTTCTTTGCCTTCTCTAGACACTTTACCACTAAAAACCTAAGGATGAATATCTGATCTACACAACTCTTCCCCTCCTAAAACCTCCATCTTCCTCTCCACCTAATTATTCTGTTACTTCCCTAAGTCTGTCAGTAAATATCCTGCCATATACTTTTCCCGTTACACTCAGAAGACAAATACCCCTATGAGTACTGCACAGATTTTTTTTCCTTTTTCCTTGGTACAGAGGATTATAATCCTGTCTTCCAATCATCTTGGAGTCTACCTTCCTCCCGGTCGAACCTGCACATCTTCCAGACCCATTTTACTACTATCTCTCCCCCATGTGTCATCATTTCACCACACACTCCATCAATTCGTGGGGCTTTCCCCATTTTGACTTTCTTCATTGCTTCCACTACCTCCATCCTACTGATCTCTTCCTCCCTTCTCACCTCCCTCCTTCTCCCAGCCATTCCCTAGGTACTTATAGTCGCATCACTTTCATTCTCTATGTTTCACAGCTCCTCAAAAATATTCCCAACAGTGACAATTCCGTTGCTATATTAAAACGGATTAGTTGACATTCCATCGATTTTCTTAGTTTCCAAGTCTCACAACCGTACCTCATAGCTGGGATTATATATCCGCAATATATTTTTCAATTCATACATATTGGCAAGCTAATTTTTATGATGTCTCTATGTTTACTGAAAGCTTTCCATCTAACTGTAACGCGTCTTTTTATTTTGGTACCATGGTCTTTCGTTAGTTTTAGTATTTCCCCCAAGTAACTGTACACCTCTGCTTCATGAATTTCTTCGCTAATTCTGTTGACGGTCTTTGGTGTAATTGGATTAAACATTAGTTATACTCCGGTTCATCTTTAGCCCAACTTTGAGACTTTCTTCAGGTGATTTAACATTTCTTGCAATGCCCCAGTTGTTTCTGAGATTAGGACAATGTCATCTGTAACTTTAAATGGTTTAGCTTTTTCTCCATTTATGTTTGCTCCTTTGTTCTCCTGGTCTAGCCTTTGTATAATACCTCCTAGGCATGCCGTAAATAATTCTGGTGAAAAATTATCTCCCTGACGAACGCCCTTCTCAATCCTATTTCATTGAGTTTTTATGTAATTTAACTGTAGCAATTTCCTCTTTATGTTTTCAAGCAGTTTTACAATGTTCTTGTTTACTCCCTTTTCCCGCAATGAATTTATTATTGTCATGTGCTCCACTGAGCCAAAAGCCTTTTCGTAATCAACAAAACTTAAGCACAGTGGTTTATTATATTCCTGTACTTTTTCTCAATTAGCTGATTCATTGTGTGTAGATGATCAGTAGTCGAATATGCGCTTCGGAATCCTGCATGCTCACGAGGTTCGTTTTCTTCCAGTTTTAATGTTATTTTGTTCGTGATGATTTTAGTGAAGAGTTTGCAGTGTGTCGATAGTTACTAATGTCATTTTACTTCCTCTTTTTGGAGAGCAAAATAATTATTGCATCAAACTATGTTTTGGGAATTTATTCTTTTTTCTTTTTATATTGAGTAAATGAATGGGTGAGCCGGTTTTGTACTTCTGCATCTAACAGTAAATATGCTAGTATTCTTCTCCTGGGGCTTTTCCTCTTTTCATATTTTTAAGAGAAATGTTTATTTCGTCTGGTGTATCCTCTGGTATTTCACTCGCGTCAGCTGAATAAGAGAGCTCTTGGTATTAATGTCTCATGCACAAACATACATACATACATATATATATATATATATATATATATATATATATATATATATATATATATATATATATATATATATATATATATATATATATATATATCATCAGCATCAGCATCAGCATCATCAACCGTTGAGATCCGGCCTATCCCTACCGAAGCAGGGACGATACAGCCAATGTATCTCTACCCAGTGGCTTAGGCTGTCTGGTCAGTCATTTACAAACTCTTCACTAAAGTCCTTACGAACAGAATAACAACAATTTTGGAGGATAACCAACCTCGTGAACAGGCAGGATTCCGAAGCGGGTATTAGACCACTGATCATATACACACAGTGAAACAGCTAATTGAGGAAAAACTACGGGATATAATAAACCACTGTGCTTAGGTTTTGTTGATTATGAAAAGGCTGTTGATTCAGTGGAGCACACAGCAATTATAAATTCATTAAGAGAACAAGGAGTGAATGAAAACTTTGTATAACTGCTCGAAATCATATATAAAGAGGGAACTGCTAGAGTTAAATTACATAAAGACTCGGAAAAAATTAATATTGAGAAGGGCGTGCGTCAGGGAGATAAAATTTCATCAAAATTATTTACAGCATGCCCAGAAAGTATTTTCAGAAAGATGACCTGGGAAAACAAAGGAGTGAACATAGATGGAGAGAAGCTAAACCATTTAAGATTTGCAGATGACATTGTCCTAATCTCAGAAACAGCGGAGGCATTGCAAGAAATGTTAAATGACCTGAAAAGAGAAAGTCTGAAAGTAGGGCTGAAGATGAACCGGAGTAAACCTAAAGCAATGTTTAATCCACAAACACCAAAGAGCGTCATCAGAATAAGCGATGAAATTCTTGAAGAAGTTGAGGAGTACAGCTACTTGGGACAAATACTAAAATTAACGAAAGATCATGATAGCGAAATAAAAGACGCATTACAATTGGACGGAAAGCTATCAGTAAACATAGAGACATTATGAAAAGTAGCTTGCCAATTTGTATGAAACGGAAAGTATATAACGAATGTATAATTCCAGCTATGACGTATGGTTGCGAGACCTGGAAACTGACAAAATCAATGGAAAAAAATTAATCCGTTCTCAGAGGGCAATGGAAAGGTCAATGCTGGGAATATCTTTAAGAGACAGGAAAAGATCAACTTGGGTGAGAGAGCAGACTAAAGTCAAAGATATTATAGAAGTTATAAAGGAACAGAAATGGAGGTGGGCAGGCCATATAGCAAGAATAAGGGATAACCGATGGAGCAAGAGGTTGACTGACTGGACACCAAGAATATGTAAGCATAGTAGAAAAAGGCCAGACAGGAGGTGGAGAGATGAGATAGAGATATTTGCAGGGAAGACGTGGCAAAGATTGGCTCAGTCAAGGAATTCGTGGAAAAGTTTGGGGGAGGCCTTTGTTCAGCAGTGGACTAGTTATGGCTGATGATGATGATGATGAGGGGGAGGAGGATGATATATATATATATATATATATATATATATATATATATATATATATATATATATATATATATATACACACACACACACAGTACATACTAGAGAGAGAGAGAGAGGGGGAGAATTATAGATAGATACAAGTGCTCGTGGACCCTTCGGGCCCCTCGCAGTTGCTCATGTGGAGGGCTCTCGCGCTGCTGTAGTTTATTTTAGTTGTACCTCTGAGCAAAAAATTTTCTACAGAGATCCTATGCCGGGCTTCGGGAGCAGCGTTTTTTGGTCAAAATGTGATCGCTCATTAAATATAAGTAAAATGTTTTCAGTCGTGATGGGACCAATTTTTTTGACATCAGCGAATTTTTTTGCGATTTTTTTGGCCAGTTTTGGTGTGATTTGAATGTGTAGTATCGGCTGCCCAAAACACACACACACACACACACACACACACACACACACACACACACACACACACACACACTGCTAGTGCTATAGTATATTAGAGATAGATAGACAGATTGATATTTACACATATATAGATAGATAGATAGATATAGATACAGATAGATAGATATAGATATAGATAGATAGATATAGATATAGATAGATAGATAGATATATAGACAGATAGATAGATAGATGGATATAGATATATATAATGTATAGATAGACAGATACATATAAATAGATATAGATATATATAGATAGATAGTTAATTATAGCCACAGATATATACGAGTATATAGATAAATAGATAGATATAGATATATATAATGTATGAGTAGACAGATAGATAGATAGATATAGATATAGATAAACAGATAGAGATAGATAGCTATAGGTATAGATATGTACGAGTATATATATATATATATATATATATATATATATATATATATATATATATATATTCAAAAGTGTGTGCGGGGGGGGGGGCATAAGCATATAGAGAGAGATTTATTCGGCATAATGAAAAAGCAGTATTTTTCTTATTTGTATGTATGTCATGAATAGTACTGCTAAACAATTGTTATAAACAATTCTGATCGCCGCTTGCCAGCCTTTCGCATCTCTTTTCCCTTCTTCCCATTCTCTGTTCCTCTCTTCTTGTCCTCTCTTCCTATTCTCTCTTCCTCTCTTCCTATTCTCTCTTCCTCTCTTCCCTTCTTCTTTTTCTCTCTTCCTGTTCTCTCCTCCTCGCTTCCTATTCTTTCTTCCTCACTTCCCCTTCTCTCCTCCCCTCTTCCTGCTCTTCCGCCTTCCTGCTGTCTCTTCCTCTCTTCCTAGTCTTTCTTTTTCTCTTCCTCTTCTCTCATCCTTTCCATATTTTCTAGTTTTCTCTTCCTATATTCCTTAATTTTCTAGTCACTCTTCCGTATTCTTCTTCCTCGCTCTGTATTCTTTCTTCCTATTCTCTTTCCCTCACTCCATTCCCCTTCTCTTCCTCTTCTCTCTTCCTCCCCTGCTTTTTAGTCTTTATCCCTTCCTATGCTTTTTACCGATATTTTTAATATTTCACCCTCCCTTCGTTATTTTCTCTTCCTCTTTTCCTTCTCTTGCGTCCTTCCTCTTTTATTTCTCTTCATCACTTTGTGTTCTCTCTCCCTTCCCAATCTCTCTTCCTTTCTGTCTTCTCTTCCTATTCCAGTCTCTCTTACTTCATTGCTTTTCATTCTTTCCCATGTTCTAATCCCTACTCCTCCCTTCCTATCCTGTCTTTCCCTCTTCCTGATACCTGTTTAAGCCTTCATGTTCTCTTGTCCTCTTTTTCGAATATTCTTTCCCTAATATCTCTCGCTGCCATCCTAACCCCTCGCCCTCCCTTCCCAATCTCTTGCTCGACCTTCCTAATCTCTCTCCCTCTTTTCCTCATTAACCTCTCGTCCTTCCTAATCTCGCGCCTTCCATCCTTCACCTCACCAATTCGATTATTTCTTTTCTTTTTCTTTTTTCCCTTAATGAAGAACATATCTAACTCATCCAGTTCGAAGGGTCTCCTAATAAAATCGTCCAGAGATAGCTCTAATGAAGTCAGAATTTCGTTTTCGTAGTGAAGGAGTTAATCTGTTTTTAATCTTTCATCCCGTCATTTGCCTCCATCTTCATTTTTAATTTCATCCCTCCCTCATGTACAACCCAGACCTGCCTCCCTCCCCCCATTCTTTTCTTTTTCACTTCCTCTTTTTTCCCTCCTGTTATTCAGGGTTTTCCTTCCTGCTTTCCTCTCCCCTTTCTCTCCCTCTCGTCATTATTTAGCACTCTATTCATTTTCGCTTTTATTCAGTTTCACTTTCATCCCTCCTATTTCCTTTCTGATTATTTCTTCTCCATTTCTGACTTCCTTCCCTCATCCTATTACATGCTTTTTCCTCATGCTTTACCTGCTTCTCATCACGCTGTCTCCCTTTCTCCTTCCCTCCGTTCTTTCCTCTCTTCTTCCTTGCTGCTATCTTTCCACCTTCCTCCCTTCCTCCTATGCACTTGTTTTTTCGCATCTCCATGTATTCTTATAATTTCTCTCCCTCTCCTTCCCCTCTTCCTCTTCCAGCCTTCCTTCTCCTTCTATCCCCTCCCGTTGCAAATCCTTCAGCTGCTCTGTAGCACAATTTTCTTCTTGTTTTCCTCTCGCCTAGCTCTCCTTATTCCTCACGTCATACGAAACCTATTAGTCTTTGTCATAGTCACTCCAGTCCCTAATATTACTGCACTTCGTCTTGTTTTCCTCCAGTTTTCTTACACGCGAATGTCATTCATAACACTGCCTTCAGTTTTTATTTTTGTCATTGTCTCAGTCGAACATCTTCCTTCTACTGACGCCCTACTTTAATTTACATCATCCCTTGGTCTTTTTTTACAGCACTTGTTTCAACATGTTTTTCCCATTGTCCCTTTCTTTTTCACATTATCTTTTCTACTCTTTTCCTATCCTACATCACAATTTTGATTTAATTTTCTTTTCATGTGTCCTTGTTATCTTGCTCCATCTGTTCTGCCCTTTTCAGTCCCATTTTTCCTTTCTCCACTTTTATCTCGACTTCCTCCCCTTCTTTTTGTTAAGTCTTTCTGAAGTACTGTCCTTATTTTTCCCCATGTCACATTGGAGTGGATGGTGGCGCCCATCATCCACTCACTCGATGTTGGGCTACACTGAGGTGACTCTGCACTGAGTGATAAGCCAAATGGCTCCCTGTAAACTAGGAAACCATTTACCACTCTGACTCGTAGCCATATAACCAAACCTACGTGTTTCCTACGTGTCAGGTTAACGACAGTTGGTTTGCGGAAGACCAATGTTCCGGGTTGTAAAATAGCAACAAATAATGAAAGTAGAAAACAAAACCACCCTTCATCTGTGAGCCAGAGAGACTGTAATAATACTGTTAGATGAAAACTTGACTATTATATATCCATCCTGGATAACTCCCAATGTTGGCTGAGTGCCATGTGAACTCAAATTGTGACTCTAAACAACTGTTATTAATATATTATTAACTTTTCCCTCTACAATTAATACTTTCTGAGATTTGCGTTTTCGACAGACAGACACACACAAATACATTTCTTACAAAAATAATAATAACTGACTTCGTCTAGGCTACCTGCGACTCTAAACAACATTTATTAATAACTTTTCTTTCTATAATCAATACTTTCTGAGATTTGATTTTTCGACACAGACACACACAAAGATACATTTCGTACAAAAATAATGACCATCCACCTCGTCTACCTGGCTCAAAAATAAAAAGGCCTCGGATCCAGACGAACCAACAGTTGACGATCAAGACCCGGCATAGGACACGTTAAGTATAGCAACGTGGAATGTAAGAGATGCGTATGATGTAGTGGAAGAAAAGGAGATTGTGCAGGTGCTTGAGGATGCAGCATTACTAGTTTTGCGGACTGACAAACCAAATGGAGTGGCGGGTTTGTGAGAAAATGGGAGTTTGAATTAAGTATACTCGTATGTGTTAGAGTAAATGGGGTGAGAGGACAAAGGGGCTGTGTATGCAGTGGGAGGAGAGCATAAGGGAATAAGGATCAGTTGTCCCAAGGTTCGTATCGGCAAGAATGAAAGTATGAACACAAGCATGAGCGGTGGTTTGCGTGTATGTTCCGACAGAGGACCAAACAGCTCGAGTGAAAGATGAGTTCTGGGCAAATGTGGAAGCATGCTTGGAGAAGTTTGAGACAAGTGAGTTTGTTTCTCATTGGAGATATGAATGGAAAAATGAGAAATGGTAGAAGAGATGGGGTGGTTGGTCGGGATGTGCCCATAAACAGGATGGGAATGGTAGTGGGTATTTTAGCAGGAAAAGGTTTAGCAGTAGCCAATACCTTTTCAGGCACAAGATGATCCACAGGTACACAAGGTGGTGAGGAGGAGGATGGGAGGTGCGTTGGATGAAAATAGGGCAAAGACTTACAATGTGTGTGTAGGTGATCGAAGGAGATTTGTATCTGACATGAGTGTATAGTGGTTGGAGGAGTGGACGATCACTCCATAGTAATGTCTAAGATAGAGATGTTGATTCGATGGGTGAAGAGAGGTAGAGGAAGGCAACTGGAGGCAGTTCCTGCAAAGAAGGTAGAAAGGCTGCAAGAGGAAGAAAAATGGTTAAGTACAAAAGAGAAATGATGGAGTGACTGGGTAGTTATTATTTGGGGCAGATGAAGGTGAAAGTCATGTGTAAGATTTTCACAAAAGAAATCTGTGCAGCATGCGAGATAATGTGTGGAATGAAGAGAAGAGGTATGGGGGTAAAGGAACAGCATGGTGAAATGAAGAAATGAAACGAGTTGTGCAAGAGATGAAATCTATGGTGACTGGATGGGAAGTAAAGGAATGTAGGATGTGGGGAGACAAAACGGAGAGTACTATGTAGAGGAGAGTGAGGTGAAGAGACTTGTCAGAGTAAGAAGAGAGCAGATGATGAGCTTGAAGATGTCTGAGTGTAAAATGTAGAGAATCTAAGAAACTGTTTTATATAAAAGTAAATAAAGACATGTTGAGATGTGATATAGTAGAGGGATGAAAAAGAAAATGACACAATGTTGGTGGAGAAGAGAGAGATGAGTCAATGGAGAGAACGTTCTAAGGTACTATTGAATATACAAAATGAAAGTAGCCTGTGTATACGAGTAAGTGGTTAGAGAATGACTAGGAGTAGATGAGGTGAGAAGGAGGAAGAGATTAGTATAATGAAAGTACGTGAGGCAATGATGAAAGTCAAAATTGGGAATGCTCCAGGAATCGATGGAGTGGGTGGTGAAATGTTGAAATATGGGGGAGAGATGATGATAGAATGAATATGGAAGATGTGTAGATTGGTCTGGTAGGAAGGTAAGTTCCCGGAGGATGGAATTCAGATATAACTGTTCCTTTATTCAAAGGAATGGGGAAGTGAAGTGTGTGGCATTGATATGGTTATTTATATACTCAGTATGATAGGTAATATGCGTGGTTGGATACCTGTCGATGGAGTTCAGAGGATAACTGAAGAGTTAGTTGATGAAGAACAAAGGGATTTTAAGAAGAGAAAGGGCTGCGTAGAGCAGATATTTAGTAGAAGTGTATATAAAGAATAGAGAGAGAGATGTTGTATGCTGCCTTCATGGATGCGGAGAAAGTGTACAACTGAGGAGACATACAAGGAATGTGGAAGATGTTGAAAATACAGTATATTAAGTAGATGGAAAATCGCTGAATGCCGCCAAGACTGCCTACGAGGGCGCTAGAACTGCAATGCATGTGGAGAGTGAACTAAGCGATTCTTTTATTTGAATGTTGAATTGAAACAGAAATGTGTCATGTCCCCGTGGTTGTTCGATATATAATTAATTCAGGAATAAGTATCCATGTTATTTGTCGTTGTGTCCTCCGAGATCTGAAATGTAAAAAAGAAGTTTTATATATAAGTATATACAGTATATACAGTTTATACAGGATATATGATGAAGGAGCATGGTTATGTTGATGTGGATGTGATTCAAGGCGTTAAGGAGAAATACTCTGAGATGCCCGACCATGTGGAGAGGATGAAGAATGAAAGGCTGGCTAAGAAGAGTGTACTTTAATGAGATGGAGGGGGAGATGGAGGGGGAGACCAAGGGTGAGATAAGAGGATGGGTTGGAGAGATGTATGAGAGAGGGGTGAGTGGATTAGAGGGAGGGCAGCCTAATAGCAGAGAACAGGATGACATGGAGGCGATTTTCTTGTGGGCACCCCTTACGGGATTTCGGCGTCTGGGTACAGATACTATGTTTCCTTTCCAATTTTATTATATCATTTTACCGTCTATTATTAGTCTTACATCAACTTACTCCTTCCTTTTTCCACTTCTGTTTCTCCTCTCTTTTCTCTTTCTTTTCCCCACTCACAGTTTTATGATTTTACACTCCTTCGTTAAAAATCACACCATATACAATAAGCCTTGGACAAGGACTGACCAAAAGATGACGACCAAGGATCGGACAAAGGACATTGTAATTGGAGCGTGGAATGTAAGGGGAGCGAATGATAAGGTGAAAGAGAGAGAGATTGTCTAGGTGCTTGAGGGTGCGAAAGTTGATGTATGCGGAATAACTGAAACGAAATGGAGAGGTGAGAGTGTGAGAGAATGGGAGTATGGATGGGGTATATGTGCAGGAGTACGTGAGAATGAGAGGGCAAAAGAAGGAGTATGTATAGTTGTGAGTAAAAGATGGAAGAAGAGCATAAGACAGTATGGATTAGTTGGGTCAAGGATTGTGTGGGTAAAGTTGAAAGTTGGAATACAAATGTGGGCGATTGTGTGTGTGTATGCGCCAACGCAAGATCGTGCAAGTAGAGTGAGAGAAGAGTTCTGGACAAATGTGGAAGTGTGCATGGAAAAGTTTGGAAGGAATGAGAGAGTCTTTTTGATCGGTGATATGAATGGTAAAGTAGGGAATGTGAAGGTGGATGGAATAGTTGGTGAGTGGGGTGTGACTGCTGAGATAGATGAGAATGGCAGTGCGTTAGTGGACATTTGTGCTGGGAGGGGGTTGGTGATAGCCAATACCCTCTTCAGGCACAAAATGATCCACAGGTATACATGGCGAGTGATGAGAAGGGTGGGTGGTGAACTGAATGAAAGGAAGGCAATGATTGATTATTTGTGTGTGGATGAAAGGATGCGAAAATGTGTAATGGATGCAAGAGCTTATAGAGGTTGGGGGAGTGGACTTTCTGACCACTACTTGGTGGTGGCCAGAATCAAGGTCAAATTAGGATGGAGAAATAGAAGAAGGGAAGGACGGGAAGAAGGAATATTAATAAGGAGAGTGGAAAGGTTACAAGAGGATGAGAAAAAGGCAGAGTATAAGAGAGAAGTGGAGGAACGATTGGGCAAATATGAATTGGAGCACATGGGGGACGTGGAAGGTGTGTGCAGGATATTCTTGGAAGAAATATGTGCAGCATGTGATGTGGTGTGTGGGATGAAAAGAAGACGGAGGGGGGTGCAAGGAACAGCGTGGTGGAGTGAAGAGGTGAGACAGGCTGTGGCACAAAAGAAGAAAGCATACAATGATTGGATGAGAAATAGGGGCGTGGAAGAAGCTGAGAGGCGGAAGAGAGAGTTATATGTAGAAAGAAAGAGAGAGGTGAAAAGATTAGTAAGAGAGAGTAAGAAGAAAGTGGATGAGGAATTTGGAAGAAACTTGAGTGTAAAGTGGAGGGACTGTAAGAAAATGTTCAGGAAAGAGGTGAAAAGAGTATGACAGGGTGGAATTGAAGTTAGCAGGGGAGTGAAAGATAAAAATGGTAGATTACTAGTAGAGAAGGGAGAAAAAGTGAGCAGATGGAGAGAACACTCTAAGGAATTGTTGAACATAGAGGATGGAAGTAATGCGAGTATAAGTGGCTGGGGAATGGCTGGGAGAAGGAGGGATGTGAGAAGACAGGAAGAAATCAGTAGGATAGAAGTTGTGGAAGCAATGAAGAAAGTTAAATTGGGGAAAGCCCCAGGAATTGATGGAGTGTGGTGAAATGCTGAAGTGTGGGGGAGAGATAGTAGTAGAATGGATGTGGAAAATGTGCAGATTGGCTTGGGAGGAAGGTAGAGTCCCGGAGGATTGGAAGTCAGGTATAATTATTCCCTTGTACAAAGGAAAAGCGGAAAAAGAAGTGCGTGTTAATCATAGGGGCATCTGTCTTCTTAGTATAATAGGAAAAGTGTATGGTAGGATAGTTATTGACAGAGTTAGAGAAAGAACAGAGGAATTAGTTGGAGAAGAACAGGGAGGCTTTAGGAAGGGAAGAGGTTGTGTAGATCAGATATTCGTTCTTAGATCTTTAGTGGAAAAGTCTCTAGAGAAGGGAAAGAAGTTGTAAGCGGCTTTCATGGATTTGGAGGAAGCATATGACAGGGTGGATAGACAAGGATTGTGGAAAGTATTAAGAATATATGAAGTAGATGGGAAGTTGTTGAATGTTGTGAAGAGTATGTATGATGGTGCTAAGGCTTCGGTGCGTGTGGATGGTGAACTGAGTGAATTTTTGTCTTTGAAGGTTGGGTTGAAACAGGGATGTGTCATGTCTTCATGGTTGTTCAATCTGTACATGGATGGGGTAATAAAAGAGGTATAAGGTGGGGTAGTGGATGTTGGAGTGGCCCTGGTGAGAGAGGGTCGTGTTTGGAAACTCCCTGTACTGTTGTTTGCAGATGATACTGTGTTGTTGAGTGAAGACGAAGGAGAGCTGCAAGGCTTGGTGGATGAATTTGGGAGGGTGTGTAAGAAATGGAATCTAAAGGTGAATGTAGGGAAGAGTAAAGTGATGGTCTTTGAGAGAGGTGAAGTCAGTGAATGTACAGTGAAGTTCGATGGTGAGGAACTGGAAAATGTGAGTACTTTTAAGTACTTGGGTAGTGTGATGAGTAAGGATGGAGGTTTGGAGGGTGAAGTGCTTGAAAGGGTACAGCAGAGAAGAAAGGTTGCTGGTTCCTTAAAAGCAGTGATAAGAAGCAGGGAAGTGAGCATGGAGGTGAAAAAGTTACTACATGACAGTATTGTGATACCAACTCTAAAGTATGGAAGTGAAGCTTGGACGTTGCTGGAAGGACACAAGTCAAGAGTGAGAGCAGTGGAAATGAGTTATTTAAGAGGAGTCTGTGGAGTCACGTGGAGAGACAGGCTGACAAATGAGGATATAAAGGAGCGTTGTGGTGTGGATATGGATGTGATAGGAAGCGTTTGGAGGAATACACTGAGGTGGTTTGGCCATGTGGAGAGGATGGAGGGTGAAAGACTGACGAAGAGATTGTATGTGAGTGAGGTGGAGGGGGGAAGAGGGAGGGGGAGGCCGAGGATGAGATGGAGGGATGGGGTGGAGAGGTAGATGAGAGAGGGGGGGGTGTGAGTTAGGAGCGGGGCAGTGAAATGGAGGGGGACAGGGCGACGTGGAGGCGATTTGTTTGTGCCCACCCCGAACGGGATTGAGGCGTCTGGCAATAGATAGAAAGATAGATAGATACAATTTCCCTCTTCTATCTTACCTCTCTCTCTCTCTCTCTCTCTCTCTCTCTGAGTACATATTTATCATCGATGTTGCAATAAAGAAATACAGATAAAAATATGCTGTTGACACGAAACTGACAATGCTATTCTGTATGCCAGTGACAGGATAAATTTGAAACAAGATCTAGACAAAACTGGATGTTCATCTGGGTGGCAAGGACCATTTAACGCAGATATAGATCAAATATTAGTCGCCAAAAGCCTTTATCCCATAATGGCTGTCACAACGAATCGCCTCCTTGTCACCCTGGCCTCAGCCATCTGGTTTCCCTCCCTCCACTTCACACAACCCTCTTTCATTCACTCTCTCTCCACTTCATCTCTCCATCTCATCCTCGGTCTCATATTTCCACTCCTTCCCTCCATCTCTCATATACATTCTTCAAGATTGTATGTAGGATGAGAAGTGCTTGTAATTGTAATTGTAGTGTTGTAGTGGCTTTGGATGTGTGTGTAGTCTGTGAACCAAGTGTAATCGGCTTGCGCGAGCCGACTGGGTGCAAACATACTTTACAGTATGTGACACTGGTTTAACTACAGCACCCCTGGTGTCCCGCAAAGCAGTACATGGCCGGGAGAACGCTTCTAAAGTTTATTACCCTGGCGGGGCGCGAACCCTCGCTCTCCAGTGTGCGTTTTCGCACACTTTACCACTGTACCACAGAATCTCCTATCTATCTACCTATCTATCTATCTATCTAGCTATCTATCTATCTATTTATCCATCCATCTATCTATCTATCTATCTATCTATCTATATATAATATATAGATAGATAGATAGATAGATAGATATAGATACAGATATATAAAGCAACCATGGAGACATGACACATCTCTGTTTCTTCAGTCAGACATTAAAATCAAACATCTTTGTTCACTTTCCACAAGCACTGCGGCCCTTAAGCTGTCATACATGCAGTTTCCCATTTAGTCCATATATTTTCAGCATCTACATTTCTTGTCTGCCCATTTTGTCATACACTTTCTCCTAAGGAAGCAGCATACAACTTCATCCCCTTGTCTAAATACTTTTCCACTAAACATCTTAGAACGAATATCTGACCTACATATTATCCCATCTTTTTCCCTAACACCCCTTGCTCCCCTTCAATTCCTCGGTTGCAGTAATAACTTAGAATTTAACATCACAGAACATATAATAAAGAGTTGCAGTTGTGTAATGATGAAGGAGGAACTCTTTCTATTGACTCAAAATGTTGTCAGGAATGTGACTCTGCCACCTTCTCCTTATATTCCCGTCTCACACTTTTATAATTCTCAAGCCATTTTAGAAATCACACCAGATACCATTTTCCTCTTCTATCTTACCTCATCTCTCTCTCTCTCTCTCTCTCTCTCTCTCGCCTTCGCACCTACATTAACTCTCTTTTCCCTACTCCCCCTCCATTCAGACTCGTCCTCTATTCCTCTTCTTCACTTACAACACTACCTTTTCCCTACTCCTCCACCCACATTAAATCTCTTTTCCCTCTTCCATCCACACAGATTGCACTTACCTTTATTGTCTTCTTCTCACACTGTCTCCCACTCCTCCCACGCCATTCACATTAACTCACCTTCCTCTCCTCCTCCTCCTCCTCCTCCTCCTCCTCCACCACCACTTTAGCTACACTAACTAGTTCCTCTCCTTCCCCTCCGCTCACAGTAACTTTAATTCCTCCTCTTTTCACATCAGCTCTTTCCCCTTCCAATCATACTATCGTTCTCCTCCTCTCATACTAAATAATCATTTCTCCTCTTCTTATACTATCTTTCTTTTCTTCCTTCCCCTTCACCTCCGACCCTTCACCCTCAAACTAACCTCTTCCCTCTCCTGTCCCCCAGCCCAGCCCACCTCCGTGTCCATCAAGCCCTCTCGTGAGGCGCTGGTGGAGGGGCAGCACACGAGGGTGGAGTGCGTGGCCACGGGAGCCTACCCCTCAGCTGTCATCACCTGGGATAAGACACAGGAGGCAGGATCTACTGTACTAAAGGCCACGGTAACACACTACGCATAGGTTGGAATATTTAGAGTGAAATCACTGTCAGTGTAAAGACTTTGGGGGTACTTTGATGGGACTTTTATGGCACTGCAAGGTGGCTTTTAGGCGACATTCAGGAGATTTGGGGGAAGGAGACTTTCAGGGCATCTTAAGAACTGTGTGATTTTAGGAAACTGCGCGATTGAATGGGGAGGAGGGCACGTCCTCCCTTCAAAATCCAGTCACTAACCAACCTGGCAGGTGGGTACTTCACGCGGCCATGCTAAGCTTTAATATTCCATTTCCACTGGAATGTTGTTAGTGAGACATACGCCCATAGAATATTTCACAATATTTTTTCCCGAAATTATTCCTCATCGCTTGCGACGCCCTATATTGGCCAGCTCCATGCTGCCCTTATTCTTAGTAGCGTTTTCTTTCTTTTATTTTTTTGTTCTTGCTTGTTTAATTGTGGTATGTACTGCATATTTGTCTCTACATCCATATCCATATTTATAGCATTATCTCTCTCTCTCTCTCTCTCTCTCTCTCTCTGTTTATATATATATATATATATATATATATATATATATATATATATATATATATATATATATATATATATATATAAATATATAGGCTATTTGTGGTATGTGGGGGCGCTCACCATCCACTCACTCGATGTAGTGCTGCTGTCGGGTGTCTGCCCTGTCCTCTCCTCCATCCTTCTTTCCTTCCATCCTCTTCTGTCTTCCTTTCCTTCATTCTTTCCTTGTCCTTCTGCCTATGGGTAACTTTACACTTCCTCTTCTGTCTTTCCTTCATTCTTTCCTCTTCCTTCTGCCTGTGGGTGACTACACTGAGTGACAAGCCAAATGGTTTCCTGTACACCAGGAAACCATTTACTATGCTGGGTGGTAACCATATAACCAAATTTCGGCGCCTGGTGGTTTAGTGAGTAATTATTGCGGTGCAATCGGATTGAGCCGGTGAAGGTTTATATCCAAGGGGTGGTTGGGGTTTATTGCTCATGTAATGCCACTCAGGGGTAAGTGAGGCTGGTCACTCTCATCTTAAATGTCGGGACCAACTGCCTAGCCCCGGGCTCCTACGCTCCTCATGGGACAATGTAGGATTGGATGATGGATATATATATATATATATATATATATATATATATATATATATATATATATATATATATATATATATATATATATATATATTGTGGCTTGGAAAGCGCTGTCAACAGGAAAAGAATCACTAGGGTTTGGTCAAACATCTTTATGTTTATCGGCTTATGTTTCGGTATTTTATGTCTATCATCAGAGCCTTAAAAAGAAACAACAAAGGACTATGCATGATAACAAAGGACTATGGATATAATATTCTTCCTTGCTGACCTTTTCAGTGTGACACTAACACGGAGAGTAGGCCAGCATTTTCTCCCAAACACTTTTCTCTATCTCATGCAAAACTCTACGTGGGCTTTACATACCACACAATGTACAGTGGCCCCTCCAATTACGTGGGTTCCATTTGCGATTTGCACTATTTACACTGAGAGATAAACCCTACACTGATTCCTGTTACACGGGAAAGAAATTGGTTTGCCTGGGAAAATCCCAGAAATCTGCCCCCCCCACTCCCCCTCAAAAAAAGAAAAAAATTATCTGTTCCATCCCACTCGCCATCACCTACAAGTGATGACGATGAGGTGGGCGATTTTGAGGGGTTCAAGATCTAGCCTCATCCCTTCAGGTTTTAGAGGCATTGCTCTTTTCCCCTCCCCTAGCCCCTCAACCTCAGCTACATCCCCCCCCCCCCGACACCCAAGCATCGCTCATCCCCTGTCATGGTAAAGTATCACCACCCATTTACCACTTTGTACGTTCTAATCAACCCATTTTTATGCCCAGTGATGTTTCTAGGGGTCGTATGTTTGCTACAGTATTTAATCATTTTTTGATTTCACTATACCAATTAGCCTTATAACACAGGTTTCTGTGGTAGTATTTGCGCGATTCAACTTGTGCAGAAAAATTCAGTGATACATTAGCCGCGTAACTGGTGGGGTCACTGTACCCTATTAAGTCACAGGGGTTGATGTCAGCAAGGGCATGCGGCCAGAAAACCTTGACTAGTAATGGACCTGAGGGGAGACGTGGCGTGGACTCCGCCTGTGTAGTTTTGAAACTAGGATGGGATGGGGCACAGATCTGTGCAAGCTGGCAAAGGGAACTGCGGTTTCCAGGCTGCCACTTCCGCTCAATAAAGGGGGGCTCGAACCTATGTGTAGCGGCCCAGGAGGCTGCCCAAATGTACAGAAATAACAGTGATCAGATGGATGTGTTGTGCGTTCTTGAATGCAAAGCTTTGGAGGCTAGAACTACGATTGAAGAACTGAAAGGAGTGATGGGACTAGAGTGTATTGGTGTTGTGATGAAGATGGGTGGATTGAGATGGTTTGGGCATGTCTAGTGGATGGAGGATGACAACTGGGTGCAGAAGGTGAGATATATGAATTTCAAGGGTGGGCTTGCGAAAGACAGACCGAAAATGACCTGTGACGAGGTCACAGTGTGTGATATCAGGGATAAGGGACTGAATAGGGAGGCTGCCAGAGATCAAGCAACGTCGAGGGCTGCCATTAGGTGACCAAGGCCGATGCATGCAAGCATGTTGGATCCTATGTAAATGACAGAGACGGAGCCTTGTCTTGAAGAGTGCAGAATGAATATTTTCGTTTGAAATACACCTACGTGAAGAGACAGATATTAAAGATGTTATTTTAGGTCAAATTAAACGCTTATCTTGATTCTGGTCTGGCAGCTAAAAATAATGACAAAGATAAATATAAAACCACTAGAAGGAAGGAAGGAATTCTTGCCACACACACTGTATCATCTAATGCTTTTATTTTTACTTTTATTTTTATTTCTAATTACCAGACCTGAATTGAGATGGGCTTTTAATTTTCCCCAAAATAATATATTTAATTTCACTCTTTTCAAGTAGGTTAATTTCAACTGAAATTATTAATTTTGTTCTTTTCACCACAAGGCTTAAATGAAGATATTATTTTTATTAGTTACGGATACTACAATTTTGCAAGGACAAATATTACATGCATAGTCCTTTATTCTTTCTTTTTTAGGCTCTCTTGCTGGTAGACGTAACGTACTAACGTTAGCCAGTAACGATGAAGTTTAACCAAACCCTGGTGAGCTCTTTTTCTCTCTCTCTCTCCCTATCGCTCTTTCTCTCTCTCTCATATATATATATATATATATATATATATATATATATATATATATATATATATATTGTTACGGAACAGAGAGAGATAATGAACACTTCAAGTGAGAATCCTAAAATCACTACTGTCCAGCAAAGTTCCAGGTTCAAAACAAAAGAGTTAGATAAAATTACTAGTTAAAGTTTAATGCTCAAACTAAGAACTAAACAGTCAGGACTCATAAGGGTAATGTAATGGCAAACAACAGGTTAAATATATAGTTAACTGCAATAGCCTCTATTAACATGAATTTAGCAAGAGCAAATTTATCTAAGTCAGCCCTGATAAATGAGAAAACCGGATAATGCTCAGTTAAAGCAAGGTATATTATTTACAAAATATTATTAATAATGGGTGACATCAAAAACTCTACGTGAATCACAAAAAGCCTTACCAGGCCCACGAATCAATGCCCCGTGCTACACAGTACAAGAAAAATGGTAACAACACTTATATTCAAATTATACAGCAGCTAGATGGCTGGAGACTTCCTGAGCACTCACAAAAATAATAATACACTATACAGGGGAGGACAGAGATGTAAACAAAATGAGGAGTAGATCTAAGTGGCAATTAATGCAGAGACTGAGCTCATTATATAGGGGCCGGCAGAGCTTGGTACAACTTGTAAGAAGGACGCGCAAATGAAGCCATAGGGGAAAAAGAGTTGACAATCCTGCTCTGAACAACAGAAAGAACGACTTATTCTACTATAAGGGGGAGAAGGAGAGTGAGGTAGAACACGCAAGCCTGGTCACTATGGAAGCCACGTGGCGAATCGTGAACAAACATGCAGCATACTGTACGTTAGAATTATACAAAGGATGATGAAATCATAGGCTATGTAACAATATATATATATATATATATATATATATATATATATATATATATATATATATATATATATCCCATTCTAGCCCAGTGTCCAGAGTATTGGACAGAACTGGGATTTTTTAAGTCTTCATAAAGTAGGGAACCCCCGGGTAGGGACCTATGAGCTTCGTGACTATGAGCCGATTGGCGGAGGGCGGTACGCTTAGTTCCTTCCCAATGCAATGCCTCACCCAGCACCCCTGGGATCCAACTGAATATATACTGTCCCTCTCTCTCACTCTCTCTCTCTCTCTCTCTATACTGTAGCTCCTCCTTTTACATGGACCCCGCTTGCACGGATTCCACTTACACGTGCCAAAATTCGGTAACGTGTTTCGAATTACCTTCAAACTCTCCGCATGCTGACGTCCAGGCCGGAATTTTGGCCACCATCTTGACTTTTCCCAGGAGTGTGCGGGGTTATATCAAGTTTTGCATTAAAGAGAGAGAGAGAGAGAGGTCTGGGGACAGCACCTAGGACCCGTACAAAGGAGTTGGGGTCACTGAGGGTTTTTACCTGGTATGCTGGAGCCTGTCATGGTGAGATTTTTACTTTTTTTTTTTTTTTAATTCATTTAACCCTTTTTCATGTCACTGTTTTATGTTTAGCTCGGTACAGTAGCCTATGTCCTTAGGAAGCATATCTGTAGTCTGGCTGGGGTCATCGAGGGTTTTTGGTCGGCAAAATGAGCTTTGTCTAGAGACATCGTTAACATATTTGTGGATTACGCTTGCACGGTCTGCCAAGAGTAGAGACAAGAATTTTCATCCCTTCACTATAATGAGAGCTATTCCTTTTGGTTCTTGCTATCTTCAAACAACTTCTTTTACCTGTAGGAACGTTTCTAATTGATATAACATAACTTTTGTCATTATTCCCTTACTATTAGGGTGCCCTCATAAACTTAAAAAAAATTTCCAGGGGCAGCATAAATTTAAAGAACGATCATTGTAATGAAGAGGGTAGGGTCGAGATAATGTTATGAATACATGATTTCAAGACCCATGTTGAGAATTGTTTCTCAAGTTGAAATGGAAAGTTAGGGCACAATTTGTGTTTTTTGAGTCAGGATAAGGACACAGTTTAAAGGTTAGGATAAGAGAAAAAAATTCAAATATCTTTTTTTAAATCACTGTAAGGATGCGATCACATTAGTATCTCTTTTCATCGGCAAACCGACTTCATGTACAAGCTTTCTCGAACTAGATACAGTTCTAATAACACAACATTGTACCTCGATCCTCGATCATTGACAAAGATATTTCTCCTCTTCTGAGTTCGGCTCAGTTCCCCGGGTCCATGACTGCCGACCAGCAGACGATGTTCGGTCAGTTGTAATAAGCCTATTTTCCCGTGCCTAGTTGGTGGTTAGTTCACAGCACTGGACACAAGACTTTAGCAGCGTTTGAAGATCAGTGAAATATGCGTAGCTTCAGCTACCTATAGAAAGATCTGTAGGTCCACTTACTACTTTGACAGTTCCCTGACAGTCTTGTCCAATAAGTGTCTAATTTTTTTTTTTTTTTTTTTTCAGAAATATAATCCCTGTGATCTCAAAGGCAAAGGATTTGTCCCTTGTTTTTAATCAGTGAATGTTCAGTCTCCCCGCACATACAGGCCTTAATAGCTCCAATACCCACCGAACAAGAAGAATACATGCTTTGCGATATTAGTAAATCACACTGTGGTGCCACAGTTTTTGGTATTTCATCACACTGCGTGAATACGGCTGTGATTTTGCATCTGGTTTGCTTGTCGGGAATCAATACAGTCCTGGTCCGAGCTTTCCGACAGTTTTCCCGGCAGAACACATGATTCTCAGCTAAAGCCCTCTGGAATCACAGGTGTGCCTGATCGGATATACTGTACTTCATTCACTTTAACTTGGCCCAGATTTTCGTCCATTTGCAACTTATTTCCTGTAGCTCAGTGACTGAGTAAACCATTAAAATGGGTCTACATCCTTTCCATAGACCCTCCTCGTGATTAGCGTCAGATTCTAGTGTCAATCTGTTGTTACAGCTCAGCAATCAAGATGGAGAGATTGCAGTTTTAGGACAGGCTCTTTAAGGGGTAACCACGAATAGTTTTAAGGGATGAATGGCGTAAAGATTTTTGGTTTGTGCTCTCTCTTAATGTTTAAATGAGTGGTGAAGCAAGCGAACAAACACACTACACTACATGCAGTTAGACGGGGGAGCAGAGTACCAATACTTAGTTATCTCGGAAACTATTAAAAATATAACTAATCTACGCACTAAGTTAGAAGCCTGAGAATGTAACAGGTGTTACTGAAATGACGTTTCTCAAATTTCACCACTGTTTTGCTAAACGAAAAGCTCACCTCCCCCCAACGAAAAAATTTCTAAATTCAGATCTCGGTAACTGTCAAAGCCACAGAAAGCTAAATGTTCCATTAGAAAGCTTTTGAAAAACTAAAAGGGGTTTCATAAGTGACTTTTCTGATTAGCCACGACGTTTCTGAAAAAGTCAATGCGCCAAACTGTGCACCTAAACTATGTTATCTCCGAGACTATTAAAGCTACAACAGACCAGTGCATTTAGCTAGAGGCTTATGGAAAGTAAAAGGTGTTACTTAAGTGACATTTCTTAAAATCTTGGGGTGTGCATTAATATCAGGTAAGTGGGATGGTGCCCTTCATCATCATCATATCATCATCATCATCATCATCATCTTCTTCTTCTTCTTCTTCTTCTTCTTCCTGTGACTAATTTAACAGCATTAACAAGCTTGCTTGCCCATTCACTTTCCATAGGCTCAGGGATGGACGCCTCTGAATTCTTTCCTTTGTCAGTATAAACCTGTAAGAGCACAGAGGTTATAGATGGACGAGAAATAATACATGAGTCAAGATAGGTGAAAGTATTATTATCCTAAAGATCACAAAAAAGCTAGTATTTTGGGGCGTTCGTCATGGTAAAGCACAAATTCAAAATGCTTAAGATCAGCGTAACTTAAGGATATTCATTACTATCTATGTATAAAGTGCCAAAAAGAGAATTACAGCCTTCCCCTCCACATGCGCCCAAAACTGCAAAGGAAACTGGAGCTTATTTGATCAGGTAAAATCGTCAGAGGCACTGAGCGGCCATCTACCATTAGGTTCATAAGGCATGAAGAGAGTCAGTAATGTTTGTTCTTTCTTTAGTGGATGTTCTGCGATGTCCACTTTTCGTGAATTTGGGGGGAGGATAAGCATGAGAGTTGTCTGAAAAAGGAGAGTGAGTGTAGCTGGTTCCAGATACATATGTAGGCAAGTGTGGACGGTGTAGTCAGGCATAGGTAGGATAAATGTGGACGAAGATACGTGGCATTAATGTAGTTAGATTGGATAAATGAAAGTGTGGGTGGTCTGAGTAGGCGTGGGTGAGTAGTTCGGATAATTGTGAGAACTCGTTGGTGAGGATGAATATAGTTAAGAGTAGATGGTAAAGACAGCGATGGGTGAGTGTAGAAAAGTGTGGTAGGGTAGACAGATGTGACTGTGGATTTTTTTTTTTTTTAATGCAAGGAAGAAGAACCAAAGGCAAGGAGCCCGCAAGTTGTTCCCTCCAAGAAAAAACAAAAACAAGATATCAGAGAGCCAAATTCATTATCCATTCAATTCGAGATGCTTGGACACACTGTGTATGGAAGACTGGAGATCATAGGGAGTAGGAAATATAGACAGAGGAGACAGTTTCAGAGCTGACCTGTTGCATACATGAAGGACTGAGAGTAACGGTACACTCTTGCATTAGAGAGTTCGACAGAAAAAGGATGAGAGTTGGTTGCTAGACAGGTGCTACTCGGCCGCCGTAGTGATTGAGGGAGTGATAGAAAGAGATAAAGCTGCAATAGAGCGGCGAAGAGACAGAGATTGAAGGGATTCAGTAAGAGGAGGAGAGTTCTTGGGACGAAAAGCCTTTGACTCCACCTTGTTGAGAAGAGCTATATGTGGGGAGCCTCCCCACACGTGAAAGTTGTACTATACACAGAGGCGAATAAAACCCTTGTAACTGTGCAGGGGTAAAGAACGCATGGAGTAGCCTTAGCACATCTAATCTCTTGGATGCAGATTTTAAGAGAGATATTATGTTCTGTCCAATATAAATCCCGAGAGAATGATACCCCAAGTATGTTCAAAGATAATGTAGAACTGAGTTGGATATTGTTAAAAATCTGTAGATACTGCTGTGCAAGATTTTCTCGGGTTGATGGATGTAAGAACTGAGTTTTTGGTGGATAAAAAACAACAAGATTTCTTTTACCCCAATCACATGAGCCAAGTCAGACATGAGGTGTGCCACAGCCTCATCCCTTGTTTGTTGAAGTAACTGCTGAGATGGACGCTGCAGGAAGCGAATCGAAAGGTGGAGTCATCAGAGTATGAGTGGATAGGATTAGATGTACAGCTAAGAGGGTCATTGATGAATAAAAGGAAGTGAGTTGGTGATGGGACAAAGCCCTGAGGAACACCACTGTTGATAGATTCAGGAGAACAGTGGCAGTCAACAACAGCAGCTATAGAATGACCAGAATGGAAGCTAGAGATTAAGGCACAGATAGAAGGATAGAAACAGTAAGAGGGTAGTTTGGAAATTAAAGATTTCTGCCAGTCTTGATCGAAAGCCTTAGAGATGTCAAGTGCAATTGCTAAGCTTTCGCCAGTCCCGAAAAGAGGATGACCACGAGTCTGAAAGGTAGGTGAGAAGGTCGCCAGTGGAGCATCCCTAACGGAACCCATACTGACGATCAGAAAGAAATTTGTGATGGGAAAGATGCTTTAATATTTTTTTAAAGGCAGACTCGAAATCTTTTGAAACACAGGATGTTAAATATTGGGCAATAGTTAGAGGGATGAGAATGGTCAGCCTGCTTTGGGACATGCTGTATGAGAGCAAATTTCCAGGAAGAAGGAAAGGTACAAATTGACAGACTAAGACGAAAAAGTTTACCTAGGCAGGGTGTAAGCACTGAAGCACAGGTGTTGAGAACAACAGGAGGGACCCTATCAGGCCAATATGCCTTGTTAGTACTGAGGCCTGTGATGGCAAAAAAGTTATCAGATGATGAAATTTTAGGTCAGCCATAAGGAAGTCAGAGGGGAGAAGTGATGGAGGAACAGCGCTGGAATTGTCTAAGCGCTGGAATTGGAGGACAAAGTCTGAACAAAGAGTTCTGATTTATCAGAAGAAATAGTTAAAGAGCCATTAGAGTGGGAAAAAAAAAAAGAGGGAAGGACGATGAGGTAAAGTTTGAAAAGTTTTTGGCAAGGTGCCAAAAGGAGCGGGAAGAATCTGAGTTGGAGAGTTCAGAGCATTTAGTACAAATGAAATTATTTTTAGCTGAGTGAAGAACACAGCACGATTC
Source organism: Coenobita brevimanus (assembly GCF_032717465.1). Lineage (NCBI taxonomy): Eukaryota > Metazoa > Arthropoda > Malacostraca > Decapoda > Coenobitidae > Coenobita > Coenobita brevimanus. The sequence continues at coordinate 27,453,804 of NC_137053.1, read as the reverse complement.
CAGGCAGAAACATAAAAGAGATGAGAGTGAGACTATTGAGTGGACTGTCTCTGGTGTCTTTTGTAGGCCTTCTCCTTGTTGTGGACAGCATTAGAACACGCGTGATTAAACCAAGTATTTTTTTTTTACATTAGTCAAAGGAAAGGAATGTACCGGTATGCTTCCATGCCCGGGAGAACATCCTCCATAATATGCAAGGCACACTCAAATGGCTCTCGGCCGTGGAAACAATAATCATTACCGTACAGGAAAAATCAAAGAAATACTGCTTGAGGGCCTCCCAGTCAGCAGCTCCAAAGTGCCACAACCAACGTTTCTTTAGAGGGTCCACAGGCCGTACTGTAGCGATAGGACAGGTTAAGGTGAAAAGGTTGTGATCAGTGGAGCCCAACGGAGGGGAAAAATTAACAGCATAAGCAGAAGGATTAGTTGTAAGGAAGGGGTCAGATATGTTGGAACTCTCAAAGGCAGTCAGGGATATGGGTAGGATGCCGTACAAGCTGCAGTAGGTCATTAAGGATAGAAAAGACATAGGTTTGTTCACCAGGTGGAGTAACGAAAGGAGAGGAGAACCAAAGGTGGTGGTGAACATTGAAATCTCCAAGAACGGAGATTTCAGAGAAAGGAGAAATTGAATGGATGTGTTCCGTCTCACATAGTCGAAGAATTTTTCATAGTCAGTTGAATCAGAGGATAAGTAAACAGCACAGACGTATTTAGTCACAGAATGACAAGATAGCTGAAGCCAGAAAGCAGAGAATTCAGAAGATTCAGGTTCAGAGACACGAGAGCAAGATAGGTTGTTGCATACATATACACAACAGCCATCTTCGGCTTTGAAACGAGCATACAGAAAGTAGGAGGATACAGAGAAGAGATAGCTGTCAGTTGTCTCAGAGAGAAAGGTGAGGTTTGGAGGAGAGATGGTGCTCAACAGAGAAAAAAGTTAGTGGAAAGGCCGTGAATGTTGGAGAAATAAAGTAGTGAGTCAGCCAGTGGTTCCAGGTATCTCGCTTGGTCGTCACCGGGAGAGGGATAGATGGCAGGTACTGTGAGGGTCCCCCCCCCCCAACGGGGACTCCGAGGCTTGATGATATGACGCTATTTTTAGTAAAATTTTGTACAGGAAGTGCAGTGTGTAATGAGCATGTAGTTTGATGTTGACAGTTTGAGGAACTTGTATTGGTGCTTGCTGGCCTACCCTCTGTGTTGCTGAAAAGCTGAAAAAGTTCAGCAAAGGCGGATGGTCAGAAGCTACTCCCTAGGGCAGAGGAAACGGATGCTCCAGCTCTCCCTGTCATCAGCTTTCCATCAGTGTGTGTGTGTGTGGGGGGGGGTTGCCGGCATGAAATATGGTGTATTACGTGTCGGTGCACGCAGAATCGTAATGTGTCCTGAGTAGACAGGGCATAAATGAGTGTATGTATGCGAGGGTTAAGTGTAAGTTGGTGTAGGAAGTTTGGACTGGGCGTTGGTAGGTTTTAAAGAAAGTACGAGGATAGAGGTAGGTTGGGCTGGTGTACTTAACTGTCTCAGTATGTCAGAGAGGGAAGGTAGAGGTGAATAGCAACAGGAAGCGTGGCCGTAAGTGTGGATGGGTATACCTGTGAACTGTGTGGGTGTGAATAAGTGAAGAAAGTTATAGTTCCCATTAGACATATGTATACTCAGGCTGTCATTAAAAAAAAATGTTAGCAAAAATTCGAATGAGGCTAAAAAGTCGATTCGACAGATGTTTTCTTACTTGATTCCACAAATTCTTAATTGTCCCACGAAGTTTCAAACTCCCAAAAGAGACTATTTATCCCCACGTTAACGGTCAAATCTCACTTTGATCCCACCAATTTTGAGGTTGACGACAACCTCGCCAAACTTTCATCTCATTAATACCACGATGGCTTGTAATTACAAGTTTTTGGTCACATTAAAGAAAAAGAGCTACATAATTCCCGTCGTTCTTGTTCCGGGAAAGAAGAGATGTGGAAGAGTGGGGATTGGTGGGCCAGATGAAAACTGAAGAGAAAAAGGAATGGGACAGAGAAATGAGAAAGGGATGTGGGAAAGAGAGTTGTTTATATTACAAGAACGAGGGAAAGAAGTTAAAGAATGGTGGAAGTAAGAGGAATATTGGGGAGAGGAAAAAGGAGGGAATTGACGGCAAAGAAGTTATGAGAGGGTAGAGGGATGAGTGTGTGGAGACAGAGAGCTAGTTGTATGGGAAAGAAAACAGATGAAAAAAAAAATGAATGGTGGAAAAAAAGAGGGAAGGCTTGAGAGGAAGGCATTGTTTAGGAAGAAAAGAGTGATGGGGACAGGATGGGTGGAAGGCAAGGAGAAGGCAGGAGAAAGGGGGAACGCTGGTGCGAACAAGTGAGCTCCAAATATCACAATAAAGTTTGGTCTTTTTTTAATCACTTCGTTGCTAGTCCTTCCTGAGATGAACAAAATTATTTGGCGCTTGAAAAAATAAAGTGGAAAAGACGAAAAGGTCACCTGAAAAGGAAATGTACTGTTATTCGTAACCTTTTCACTATGGGAGGTATTTTCCAAGCGAAATAAAAATATCTGCAAATGGAAAATAATAAAACGTCATCATATGAAAGTATTGATATCTATTTAGATCAAGCAGTTTTGAGATTGTACACAATATTTACCTATACCTAAGTAAAAATAAAGCAAAAAATTTTCAGAAGTTTAACCGGATGGAATAAGAAACTGGAGTTATTTGGAGAAAAGTTATGCAGACCACACTGACTTGGAACGACTGACAGGTACCTACAGACATATGGGCTGACAGATCGACAGGTAGGTAGGTGAACAGACCGGGAGACGGGTGAAACAATTATTCAAAAACTGAACCTATATTTTTGAATGGTGTTTGAAAATTTCAAAAAATTAGCAAAAACCTAAATCAGAAAGAAAATGCTTTCAACAAATTCTACACAGAAAAAAAAAAAAAATCCACGCAATTCCCATTACCATTTAAACATTACGAAAAGACTTCCCCAGAATTTCTGGATAAAACCTGCCCTTCATTTAACTTGGGACACAAAAAAATGGAGAGAGAGAGAGAGAGAGAGAGAGAGCTTGTCTTTTGCCTCCCTCAGTGAGCATTCGCAACGCCATTACTAACTCTCAACTGTCACGTTTGTTTTCTGTTCATTCATTCTTCCCCTGCCAATAAATATGAAACATGGTGCAAAATGATGGTTGCTCTACGGGATAACTCTCTCTGCGTTAAGGCTGTTCTCACGTCACCTCCTGATTATGATGATTAGAGTTCTGAGTGTGTATCTGAGGCCGATTTGCTGGAGGTATGTGGGGCTGGACTAGCTACCCTTCCAGAGTATCTTCTGTTCAATGAAACGAAACAAAATCTCAGACAGTGATTGGCCTAAACGTAACGACAGAGGAACAAAAATAAAATGTTTCAGAAATGCTCTATGAAGCAAAGGGGAATGAATGATGTGAGTGAAAGAGACCTTATGAATGTGACTGAAGATGCACGGCTGGTGTGAGTATGAGGGCACGAAGCTGAAAGATAGTGTAGAACTGAGAGACAGTGGGAGTACGGGATGGGTAAGGGTGTATATTCACGAGAGAAGAAAAGTATACGACCATGCCAGGGAGTGTGTACTGCGGTTCCAAGATTGTTGATGGATTACATAAGGAAGACATGGAGATAGGACTGTTTGGATTAAGATGGAAGTGCGAATATTATTGCGTATGTTCGTGCGTGCATTTGTTCCACGTTGCTGACAGAAAATTAGGGTAAAGAAGTTTTTGTTATATGATATGGATAATTTCAACTCACTGAAGAATGCTGCTGAAAAGTTATCTGAATTTAAATTTGTTACTGAGAAGTGAAAGGGATGCTGGAATGGAGAGTAAACCGCCAGACCATTTGTAGTTTTATCAGTTTTTAACTGCGTATGGATGGCAGAATAATGAAAAAAAAAATCACGTGAGAGGACAAGTGCTCAGAGTGGAAAAGTTGCAGAAAGAGATTAAGCGGAGGTTATATTTAAAAGAAAAAAGGAGCAAAGGGTGGCAGAGTAAAGTCTAAACAGAGCGGGGGAGGACTTTGGCAGTGGCAGAGCAGCAAAAAATAGCTTTGAACATAAGAAAATAAAGAGAGAGAATAACTGCAGTAGGCCGGTTGTCCCATGCTAGGCAGCTCCTGCAAGAGTAACAGAACTACCAGAATGAGATAAGGAGAGCAAAGAAGAAGGCTCTCCCCTGTCCTCCAAACCTCCAGCCGTAACCGGCAAGAAAAAGTCAAAAGGAACACCACGCAGTATAGGAAAACTGGCGTGACCATTTTATAGGAAAGTGTGAAAGGAGAAAAACAGACTATCATAGTGTAACCTGAAAATGAAAAAGAATGAATTAGTACTGATTATTTGATTTTTTTTATACACAACCCTTATTTGTCAAATGTTTATCTAGCCTATGCTTGAAATTCTCAATTGAAAGGCCAGCACTATTATTAGGTAGCTTATTCCATTCGTCTACTGCTCTATTGCCAAACCAAAATCTACCTATTTCCTTATTAAAACGGAATTTACCTACTTGAAACCATTACTTCTAGTTGATCCCGTTTGCTCACTTGAAATACCTTGCTAATATCTCCCATATTTATTCCCTTCATCCACTTAAACACCTCAGTTAAGTCTCCCCTTACTCTATGCCTATCTAGTGAGTGCAGATTCAGTCTTTTTAGTCTGTCTTCATATGAAAGGTTCCGAACATCATGTATCATTTTCGTCATTCTTCCCTGTACATTTTCTAAGAAGTTTATATCCATCCTATAGTAAGGACACCAAAATTGCACAGCGTAGTCTAAATGCGGCCTTACTAATACTAGATAAAGTTGCAGTATTTCTTTAGATGTCCTAATTGCTCACACTTCACGAAATAAATCCTAGGACCTTATTCTCCCATTAAAGTGATACGCCCTATTTTTGTGTCACCGGCAAATTTGCTAATATTGCTAGTGATTCCAAAGTCTAGTTCATTTATATATATAATAAATAATAAGGGACCGAGTACTGATCCCTGCGGTACACCGCTAGTGTACCAATCCGACTTAATTCCATTTAATAATACTCTCTGCTTTCGTCCCCTCAGCCAAGATTCTATCCATTTTAAGATATCGCCGACTGTACCGTGTGCACGAACCTTTCTAACTAACCTTTCGTGTGGGACACTATCACAAGCTGTACTAAAGTCCAGATAAATGTTATTGTAAGCTCTATCGCTATCTACCCCCTCATAGACCTCCGAGAAGAATGACAAGTTCGTGAGGCAAGATCGTCCTTGCCTGAATCCGTGTTGACTTTCATTTATAAGATTAAGTCTTCTAAGTGTTCCTTAATTTTATTTGTCATAACTGACTCTAGGATTTTTCCTACTGCTGACGTTAGACTCATTGGACGATAATTCGACACAGCTCCTTTATCACCCTTTTAAAAATGGGCACTTCGTTTGCGGTCTTCTACGCTTTTGTAACTTCTCCTGAATTTAAAGAATCATCAGATAACAAAAGTCGCTTACATAACTCTTCTCTGGTTTCCTTAATAATTTTTGCATATATATCGTCCGGACTTGGCGATATTTGAGGTTTAATCTTAACTATTTTTTTTCCATATGTCCTCCTTACTAATGGTTGCCTGAGTAAAACTATATAATCGTCCATACTGGTATTACCTGGGACTCTGGATGGCCACTTCCCCTTTGGGGGAAGATCCCTGGGGACCTATTTTACCCAGTAAACCTAAGTTTCTCCTTGGGCCTATTTCCCCCAGGGATATATTCTCCATGGAACAATTTGTACCACAACCCACCCACCCAGCAGCCCTGCCCACCCTACCATTCCATCCATCGATCCGATCCATTTTTGCTAATAATGACATAATTATAGAAAAAAAAAATACAGAAATTGGCTACCATGTTTCCACCAGTTTGACTTAATTATTTTTGTTAGTTCTAATCTTCGCCATCAGGGACTTTACTTTAGCAACTGTAATGTACACATTTAAATTCGTCCTAAAATGCTACACCTGTTACAGCTGTTTAGGGGTTTTTATATCACCCCCTCGATCTCTGTAAAGAACAGGCAGACAAACATTCTTATTGACCTGGTAAAACCCCATGATCATGCATCCTGGCATTGCCTGGGACCCTGGATGGCCACTTTGCCTGTGAGAGAAGACCCTCGGAGGCCCATTTTGACCACTAAACCTATGCTGCTTGGAACCATCTCCCCTGGGTTATATTTCCCATTGGACCATCGAATAATTTTCCCACTAACCATTCACCCACCAACCCTGCTATTCAACCCACCCACCTACCCTACATGTACCCATCCACCAATCCACCTTCCCACCCACTTGCCCACCCACTCACTCACCCACCTGCCCCACTCACTCACCCACCTGCCCCACTCACTCACCCACCTGCCCCCATTCACTCACCCACCTGCCCCACTCACTCATCCACATGCCCCCCACTCACTCATCCGCCTGCCCCCACTCACTCACCCACCTCCCTCACTCACTCATCCACCTGCCCCCCACTCACTCAACCATCTGCCCCCACTCACTCACCCACATGCCTCCTACTCATCCATTTGCCCTCACTCACTCACCCATATGCCTCCTACTCACCCAACCCAGCCCATCCACCCTTCCCCGTCACACCCACCCTCTCACCCACTCAGCACCCACTCATCCACTCAACCCTGCCCACCCACCCCACCAATCTGTCCGCCCAACCGAGCTGTTGGAGCTAATAACGACTGGGGTGTAGAAGTAAAAAAAAAAATCTACGATTATTGACTACCATGTTTCCACCATGGTGACCTCATTGTCTTTTATTAGTTCTAATCGTGGCCATCAGGGACACCACTTTTGGAACTGTAATGTATACATTCAATTTTGCTACAAAAATTGTAATGTACCCATCTACATTTGCTGTAAAAATTTACCCCTTTTTGAGCTGTTCAGAAAGTTCTATATTCATCTACCTCGATTTCCACAGATGATGGAAAGACAAACAGACACACAGGCAGACAGACATTCTCTTATAAATATATATATACGGCGGGGGGGACACAATCTGGCAGCACTATGGGGTGGTACTACTACTCTGCAGCCAGGTTGTGTTAGGAAGAATACTGCCACCGTATTCCCTGCGTGTCGTAAAAGGCGACTAAAAGGGGCGGGGTGAGGGGACTAGAGACCCCCTCCTCTGTTTTTTAGTTCCTAAAAAGAGACAGGCCAGAGAAAGGGATGGGGGATGGAGTTATCCCCGCACCCTGAAGATTGGGTCTATGAATGTGCGTGGATGTAGTACGATTGAGGCTAAAAGGGAGGAGATTGGGAGAATGTTTGTGAGAAGAAAGTTGGATGTGTTAGCTTTGAGTGAAACGAAGATGAAAGGGAAGGGTGAGTCTATGTTTGGAAGTGTGAATGGAAGATTGTCAGGTGTTGATAGAGGAAGGGCAAGAGAAGGTGTGACCTTGTTAGTGAGTCCGGAAGTACAGCAGTGTGTGATTGAATGGAAGGAGGTGTCATCGAGACTGATGTGGGTGAAAGCGAAATTTGAACGTGAGTTGTGGGTGTTTGTGAGTGCATATGGGCCTGGTAGTGAAAGGGACGAAGAAGAGAGGGAGTCTTTCTGGAATGATGTTGATGAGTGTCTGCAGAGTTTTGGAGTGAATGTGAATGTGGTAATGATCGGAGATCTGAATGCTAGAGTGGGAAATGTAGCAGTTGAAGGTGTAGTTGGTATGCATGGTGTGCCTGGAAGAAATGAAAATGGGGAGCGAATGATAGCGATGTGTGTTGAGCGAGAGATGGTGATTGGAAATACGCTGTTTGAGAAGAAAGATATTTATAAGTATACATGGGTGAGACAGGAGGGTGGAAGGGTTGTTGATAGAGCTTTGATGGACTATGTGGCTGTGTCTAGGAATATAATAGGAAGATTGTTGTATGTGAGAGTTTTCAGAGGGGAGGGTGGAGGTATGTCTGACCACTACCTGGTGGAGGAAAAGTTAAGAGTAGGTAAGAGATGGGTGAGAGCTAGGAGGGTTAGGTGTGGCAGGGAGGTTTTGAAAGTGAGTAAGTTGGATAAAAGAGAGAAAAAGATAGAGTATCAGGAGAAATTGAAAGATGAATGGAACGCAGTGAAAGATCGGGAAAATGGCAGTGTGGAGGAGAAATGGCAGTTATTGAAGAGTGCTGTGGTGGGGCATGGAGAAGAGGTGTGTGGTGTGAGACGTGTGGGTGGTGGTGTAAGAAAAGGAAGTGAATGGTGATGCGAGGAAGTAAGTATGGCTGTGGCTGAGAAGAGACGTGCATATGAAGTGTGGCTGCAGAGGAAAGATGAGATGTCATATGAGAGGTATAAGGAAAAGAGGAATAGGGCGAGAAGGGCTGTGCGTGATGCTAAAGTGGCAGCAGTTGAGAGGTGGGGTAGGCAGCTGACAGAGAATTTTCAACAGAATAAAAAAATGTTTTGGAAGGAGGTGAAAATGGTGCGAAAGGAAGAGTCTGGGAAGGAAGAACGAGTAAAAGCAGAGGATGGAAGGATGTTAATTGAGATGGATGCAGTAAGGAAGAGATGGGCAGAGAATTTTGAAAGATTGTTAAATGTAGAGGAGGAAAGGGTGGCTGAGATTGTGGCGGATGGAAGGGTGAAAGGAATAAATGTGTTGGGAGAGTTGAATGATTCTTTGATCACGAAGGAGGAAGTGGAGAAGGCAGTAAAGGAGTGAAAGGGGTGAAAAGTTTTTATGCAAATAGTAGAGCGTGTGTAAGAGTGGGAAATGCTGTGAGTGACTGGTTTCTTGTGAGAGTGGGGCTGCGACAGGGATGTGTGATGTCGCCTTGGTTGTTTAATATTTACATGGATGGTGTTGTAAGGGAGGTGAATGCAAGAGTTTTAGGTGGAGGTCTGAGTCTGGTGAATGTTGATGGTGGAGAGTGGAATCTGAAGCAGCTGCTGTTTGCAGATGATACTGCACTGGTGGCTGATTCAGAGGAGAGATTGAGACAGTTGGTAGAGGAGTTTGGAAGGGTGTGTGAAAGGAGGAAATTGAAAGTACATGAGAATAAGAGTAAAGTGATGAAGTGTACGAGGTTGGTAGATGGCAGGGGGATGAATATAGTTTTGAATGGCGAGTTGCTTGAGGAGGTAGAGTGTTTTAAATATCTAGGGTCACATGTTGCTGTGGATGGAAGAATAGATGCAGAAGTGAAGTTTAGAATAAATGAAGTAGGAAAGGTACTGGGAGGAATGAAAAAAGTGTTTAGATGTCGTTCGCTTAGAATGGATGTAAAGAGAAGGTTGTATGAGGGTGTTGTGCTACCGACTGCATTATATGGGGCTGAAACATGGAATATGGGTGTAGCAGAGAGGAAAAGTTTGAATGTAATGGAGATAAGGTGTCTGAGGAGTATGTGTGGAGTGACGTGTATGGATCGAGTGCGGAATGATGAAGTGCGAAGGAGAACTGGAGTTGTTTGGGAGATGGCTGGTAGTTGAGCAGAGGGTGTTGCGATGGTTTGGGCATATGGAGAGAATGGATAATGAGCGATTGGTGGAAAAGATAACTAGATCTGATATGAGAGGTGTAAGGCTGAGAGGAAGACCACGAATAGGATGGATGGACAGTGTGAAGAGAGCGCTGGATGCGAGAGGGATGTCTGTTGAGCAAGGTAGAGTGGCTGTGCATGACAGAAATAAATGGAGAGAAATTGTGAATGAATAAGTGATGACGCAGCCCTGAGGGGATATTCTCCCGTATTTAGTCAGATCAGCTATTTCAGGTCAGGTGCGGGTAAGGGGATAAGTCTGTTATGATGTGACAGAGGTAAACCAGCTCTGCTGTCGGGCCCTGCTGCGGATGTCACTGATTGCATTGCACAGTTGACCCTTCTGCGGTGTGGAGCGGTGAGGATCTGTCCGTTCTCCCCTTTGGGGCTAGGATGCGAATGAATGTGTTTGAATGGATGAGTAAATGGGGAGTGTGTCATCCTGTCTCGGCTACCTCCCTTTCCTTGGGGGAAGCAGCCTAGGTATATGGATAGATATATATATATAAATATAAATATATATATATATATATATATATATATATATATATATATATATATATATATATATATATATATATATATATATATATATATATGGATGAATCGGTAGAGAGGAGGTCTGCAGTCCTAATGGACCCAGGATCGAATCCCGGTTGGGGCAGGGAACAGTTTAAGGATTTAAATTTCCTAAAAAACAGACTTTCCTGATCTACCAGATGACCCGCCGACATGTCGTAAAAGTACCCCCGTTAATACCAGTACACCAGTCCTGTATGAAACAGCCCTAGCATGTATTCAATATGGACGGTGGGTGTTAGCGCCGAAGTGGTGACATGTGGAGGTGTAGGAGGACTACTGGGCCTTGGGATAGGTGACTGCCCCCAAGAAATAGGCCCTGAGCCTTTGCCCAGAGTCGGACACGTAAAAAAAGATATATATATAAATATATATATATATATATATATATATATATATATATATATATATATATATATATATATATGTACCCCCTCCACAATATGTCTACCTCCGATGTATATATGTCCACCCCCAATGCATACATGCCCCCACTAAACTTGCTAGGTCAGCACGCTTTCCCAGGACCTGAAGCCTGGGAAGAAGGCGTTATTGCATCAGTTCTTAGCAGGCAGCCAAGACGGGCAGACTATTTTACTGTGAGCTTGTAATAAACTCCTTATCTAGCTGTTTGTACATGGAGTTTCTATCACCAAAGTATTGCAAGTTACATTTGGAAGCAGCGGTGTTTCGAACCATCAGATTCTCACTGCCTCCACCGATTTTTAGTGACATCACAAGATACACAACGTCTCGCATCTCCCAGCCTCGCACCTCCCCAGTGCCTCTAGTGGTGTAATCCCTGGCTGTGCTTTCCTAGTGTACAATTTTTCTCACCAGTGCTCACCTCTCAAACAACCCCACCCACACGCCTTGTTCCTGACCGCAGGTGTCGCCGTCGCCGACCTACGCACCTGTTGCACCTGTTCCCAGCACCTGTTCCGAAGCCATCATAACTCCTGCCCCCACGGTGCCACTTATCACTGTCTGCCCACTGCCTGCTCACCACCATTCTCTGCATTTGCAACTCAACAGCTCTACACCTGCCTTGAACCAACATCTGCCCTCACAACCCACCATCGGCCCCATCGCCACCACGCCCTGCTGTCACCCGCGTCTGGTCTGCATTACGGAGCCTCCTAAGACCGCCACTCCCTGCCGGTGATTCATCGCGGCGTCTCTTCTCTCCGCCCAGCTGTCTCTCCACTGCCGCCCCGCCCCGCCCCAGCCCAGCTACGCCCAGCCACCCCTGCACGTCATACATCTCGACACTCCCGTCTCTACTGTGTAACTATAGTATATCTTTCCTTTCTATAGAGATTATCCTCGATTTTCTCTACAGATTGGATATTGTATATATTCCATCTCATTTCCATTGCCCCGTTTCCATCTTCACCTACGTTATTTATACTCCCTCTCATCTTTCGCCTTTTATTTAAACCATCCATCCCCGCACAGTCATTCATTTTCATGCCTACTCGTGTATTCCATTCTCTCATTGTTATATTATACATTTCCACCTACGTATCCATCTTCATCCTTTCATTTTCCATTGCCGCATTAAATGTCTTACTTTCCACATCAACCGCTTAACACCAGCCCTCTCGACTCAGAAACATCACATGACCATACCCCATCTGCCGACTCTAACACAATCACTCATTTACGAAGTGGCAAAGAGTACCACCGCCCTGTACCTGAGACTCCCGTTTCACTTCCCGCAGAATCAGTTACTACCCATCCTACACTCGTAAATCCAGATACCTCCTCCTCTACTCCTGCCTCTACACTCCCTTCTTCTTCCTCTACTCCTTCCCCTGTCGTTCCCTCTTCTGCCTCCCTCCATACCCCGTCTTGCTCGCCCTTACCTGCCACTACCTTCTCTCTCTCCCACACCTCTCCTGCCGCCACTTCTGCACTTCCAGCCATGGCCAACCCTCCACAGTCTATCTATCTCGACGATGCCAATCATCCCAAATTTACCGGCCAGGACCCAACTTGCTCTGTCTATGATTTCCTCAGAGAAGTCGAAACAGAAATACACAATAGACAAATCACTGATGAATCGCTCAAAGTAGCCTACCTCATGGGTCGCTTCCACCATGGCAAATCGGACATCGGATCCGCGATCCGTGCAGGACATTTCGATAGCATTCGTACCTTTGCTGATTTTCGTAAGGAACTCATCAGCCTTTGTTGCCAGCATTCAAATACCGCGCCTCTCATGGGATTCATTAATCTCCTAAACCAACTAGATGAGGACTTGAGAGTCCCAGCGCAACATGCCAATCTCCGCGAAGCTGCCGCCACCATGAAAGCAACTAGTAGCGAGATGCTCCAATTACTGGTAGGCACGAAATGGTTAGCAGACAAGAATGGCGTTCCAATGCTTTCACTCACCAACTTTGCTGACTTAACTGGTTACCTGAGATTCCTTCACTGGCTTACTCCTAAACAGCGAGAGCTAGCCTTGGAAATCGGTTTCAGTCCAGGAGATAAAATTATTCAGGTCACTAAAGCCATTCATGAAAGAACAGGTTCGAACTACACGCGTCAGGGCACCACCCAACCCTTGGCCTCCTCAGTCTGTCACACCTCCACTACCCCAGACCACTCTCGCTCCCGTCCCACCACACGCGGCAGACCTGCCACACATCATTCTCCTACTGCAGGTCATGATCAATCTAGCGCCTGACGGAACAGACAATCTTCGATTCTTTGCTGGCACTGTGGTCATCCTGGACATCGAGCATCCAGTTGCGACCGTACATACAGACGTCCTCACTCCCAAACCAGACAGCGTACGCCTTCCCGCTCACGTCGTACACACTGAAAATACCACAAATCAAGCACGACTCACACCACTGAGGAATGTCGTTACCTCAACCGCCAACAGTCGGGGGAAGCGCCACGCCCGTATCGGACCAATATCACGTAGAACCAGACACCCAACTCCCCATCCGCCATGTAGGTCCCATAACATCCTCGGGTTTAGTCATTCTCGGATGCAGTCATGACATACCAACGTCATTCTTCTTGGACACAGGATCTATAGTAAATCTCATCTCCGAAAATTCCTTACAAAATATTCATCGACATCACAACCACGTCAGTTTCCTAGAACCACCAGACATTCGCCTACGTGGTGTCGAAGGCTCTGAGTTTAAGGTTAAGGGAAGAGTCACCCTTGAAGTCAAACTCCACAGAGATTTGCCCCCTATCCCCATTGAATTTCATGTCACTAATGACTTGCAGTATCCCGCAGATGCCCTTATTGGTTTCTCCACCATGGCACAACACTCCATTGCATTATTACCTGCTTGTGGTAGTATAGACATTTCTGGATTCCCAGTTTACAGTATGGACTGTCCCTGTCCTGTTCTTCCAATCAAATCAGTCCTTCAATTACCTCTGTCCCTATCACTACCAAAAGGTCCAACCCAGCCCAAACCACCACTATCATCATCTGAGAATACAGAGATCATTCCTTTACTGACTGCGAGCACGGACATAAATTCCTCAATGTCTCCTGATACATCATCGCAGCCCTCGAACATGGCTCTTACCTCCTCTCCCGACAACACTATCGCTGACTCAGACATGTCTCAGTTACCTACCTCACACAGTCTGAATGATCTTCTCCAACATGCAGAGACGAAACGTGCAGTAACGAATACGTGCACAATTTTGTTACCGCATGAGTTCACCAAAGTCTCTGTTTGTGTTGCCGGTGTGAAAGAAGGAGTGGATGTACTAACACTACCTGAGACGTGTTGTGTGAATGGCTTGACTTATGAGTCAGCGTGGTGTACAGTCTTAGAGGACAGTTTATGCTACCTGTACTTGCTCAATGTCACAAATGCTCCACTAAAACTTAAAAGTGGTGTAAAGATTGGAGACTTCCTAGCATACCCAGCGGCCGTAAAGATGTGCCAGGATTCCTCAATTCCTACTATTCAGACTGATGATAGTACGCCAATCGGTGTATTACTATTAACTCTACGGGATCTGCGCCGACATATTCACCCGATATGCTCTCACATCTCACTTGCACAGATTTCCCAGAAAATAAGCCTCAACTCCTCGACCTTCTGACCTCGTACAGAAACGTGGTTGCCTTACCCGGTGAACTGATGGGTAGAACAGACCTTGTCAAACATACGACTGAACTACTACCAGGAACTCAGTCGATTTACATACCAGCGAATCGATTTCCTCACAGCCAGAGAAAGCAGACAGATCGAATGGTACAGAACATGTTAGACCAGGACATTATTGAACCCTCCGTCAGTCCATGGAATAGCCCACTTTTCTTAGTACCAAAGAAGGACGGCAACTTTAGATCAGTAGTCGACTATCGTAAGGTCAACAATGTCACCGTTCCAGACCGTTTCCCGTTACCTGTCCTCACTGATTTGCTAGAATCCCTTGGTGAAAATAACGTAGTCTTTTCATCTTTAGACCTCCTCAGCGGGTACTGGCAGGTCGAAATGGAAGAATCCTCTCGCCCAGTTACAGCCTTTAGCACCCCTTCCGGACATTTTCAGTTTAAGAGACTCCCTTTTGGTCTGAGAAATGCTCCTTCCGTGTTCATGTGACTTATCCATTCAGTCTTCAGCGGTATGATGGGACACTCGCTTTTTGCTTACCTAGATGATATCATTGTTGTGAGTAAATCCATCCCTGATCATTTTACCAAACTCCAGCAAGTCTTTGAACGCCTCCAGCTCGGAGGCCTGAAAATCAATCTCAGTAAATGTGACTTCCTGCGAAAGAAAATCAAATTCCTAGGCCATGTCGTAGATGCACAAGGCATTCATACTAATGAGGATAAAACTAAGGCGATCATTAACTTCCCAGAACCTACCACTACCGAAGCTGTACAAAGTTTCCTGGGCCTCAGTGGCTATCATCGTCGATTCATACGGGATTATGCAAAGATCGCCGCTCCTCTGACCCACTTACTCAAGCAGAATGTGCCCTTTGTTTGGACTAACGACCAGTCACAGGCTTTCCAAAAGCTAAAGACAGCTCTTGTAAATGCCTCTGTTCTAGCGTTCCCTGATTATACCACACCCTTCCTTCTCTGCACAGACGCCTCAAGCACTGGACTTGGTGCCATTTTGATGCAACTCGATGAAGCATCAAGGAAGCGCGTAATAGTGTATGCTAGTTGCACCCTTACAACCGCTGAACATAACTACAGTGTCACAGATCTTGAAGCGCTAGCGGTAGTCTGGTCCTTGAAACATTTCAGAGATATAGTCTATGGTTATCCAGTGCATATCCAAACAGACCACCTTCCACTATGTGATTTGTTCAAGAACTGCAACCTAACAGGTAGGTTAGCTAGATGGTCTGTCATCATCCAGGACTTTAATCCCACTTTTCAATATGTACCAGGCAAGTTGAATGTAGTCGCAGACGCACTCTCACGTCATGTAGCAGCAGCTATAACATCACTGCAGCCTGAAGTAACTGAAAACACTACACTAACGTCAGAAGTTGTTCGAAACTTTCAGCGCCAAGACCCCATGTGGTCCAAAGTCATTTATTTGGTAGAATCTGGCAATGCCTCGACCTTACCTACTCTGCCAGTATCACTAGATGAGTTCATGCTAGATGATGATCTCTTGTACAGGAAAACACTGCTAACAGGCAGAGATATGCCCAATCGCGAAGTACGCCAACTTGTTGTCCCGACTGCCCTGATACCAAGGGTTCTTCATATTGTTCATAATACTCCTCAAGCTTCCCATCCAGGTAAAGACCGATGCTTGCTCCAAGCATGTCTCAAATACTATTGGCCAACCATGTGCCGCGATATCAATGCCCACTGTGACTCTTGCCTCTCCTGCCACCGCCACAAAGGATCAACCGGCTTACCAGCACCTCTCTTACAATACCCAATCACATCACAACCATGGGAAACTGTCTCAATCGATCTCTTAAAACTACCTCTCACAGAATCTGGCGCTGAGTACTTGTTCGTAGCGATCAACCACTTCTTCCGCTACTGTGTCCTCGTACCCCTCTCCGACAAGACCGTGAAGAGCGTTGCACGTGCCCTTGTAGATCACGTAATTTGCCCGTTCAGTACCCCTCATACCATTCTTACTGACAACGGTACAGAGTTCAACAATAGCCTTCTAGATGAGATCTGTCGCCGCTTTCATATCAGTAAGTGCAATGTCGTGCCTAACCATCCGGCTTCCAATGGCCTTGTAGAACGCCACAACCGAAAAATCTTAGAGTGCCTCAGACATCTAGGCTCCCATAGTTCGTCCTGGGATGACTGGATTCCCCAAGTGGCGTCCTCCATCAATAGCTCCATCAATGCATCCATTGCTGAATCTCCCTTCTTCGTCCTCTTTCGTTTTGACAAGGACCTCCCATACTCTCTCTTATCCTCAAAGCCAGAACCCATCTACAATATGGATGATTATGTTAAACTAAAATTGGCCAACTTCCAGACAATCCACCAGTATGTCCAATCCACTTTGGCTTCCCCTCAGGAGGACATGCTGCAGCGCCAACATGAATCTGCCTCTCCTATCACCATCAATGTAGGCGATCTTGTCTTTGCTCATTCCCATACGCGTTTCTCTAAGTTGGATGACAAATTTACAGGGCCCCACCGCGTCCTCACTCAACAAGGCAACAAATTTCACCTCCAGGACCTGTCCACTAAGGACACCAGATGGGTCCACGTCGATGACTTAAAGCGAGCACGCCGTGGCCTCATCTTGGAAGAGTCACTTACACAACTTCTTGCCCCCTCTTCCCCTCCTCCCATCCCTCAGTCTACCTTGTCTCCACCTATCCCTCAGTCTCCTTCCTCTCCACCTCCACCTGCTCATTCATCAACCAATCACTATCGGTCCAAACTGCGCTCTGCCCATCAACCTCTTCACGACCTCCCCCATTAACTCTACCCTGATTTTCTAGGTACGATGTTAGCGATCTCCCTGCTGGCAGTGCTGACCCTCCTGGGGTCTGGGTCAGGTCAGGACGATGGTGGAGTACGTCCCGGGGCCTTGGTCAGCTCAGGAGGCGAGGTCTCCTTGCGCTACGATCTTGCGCCCCTGGCCGACATAGCCATTGCCCTACCTGCCTACGCGCACCAGCTCCACGGAATCAGGACCCATCTCACGGCCCTCATGGGGACACACAACCCGAATGAGTCTCTCTATAACCTTTTCCTACCACTCTCCTGGCCATTGCAATACATAAGTAACAGATTCACTGAGCTCAGTGACACATTTTCCATTCAGACACCCGTTGGTCGTTCTCGTGTGAAACGAGGTCTGTTCGACTTCGGCGGTGAGATTCTGAGTGGCTTGTTTGGCGTTGCTACAGCCCTTGACATTTCTGGCTTCCAATATGATCTCACTCATTTAGTTTCAGCCCTAGAATCACAACGCCGAGTCATTAAAATCCAACACACTATGTTACAGAAGCTCACAACCCAACTCAATGAAGTCACGTCCACTCTAAACAATTTCACTGATATCTTACAACGCCACCTTTCAGATCTCAACGTTATCTCTCAGTTCTTCTACCTCAAACTCAACATGGATAATCTCCAACTGGCCTTTGACTCTCTCCTGTCTCAAGTCTCTACCTTGGTTCGTGTCCTGGTCGATGCTATCAATGGACGTGTCACTGCCGACTTAGTACCTCTCTCAGCTCTCCGTTCTGTCCTGGAATGGGCTCACTCCACCTTCGGTCTCTCCCCAGTCCTCCCCTACTTCTCCCTTGAATATTATTATCCTGTTCTCGAAGCCACTCTTCTCACCACATCCGTCGTCGTCCATATTCCTCTCCGTTCTGCCATAACCTTTAACCTTTTCCACATCATTCCCTTCCCTTTCCGCCTCAACAACTCCTTGTTACAGGTATCTGTTCCTTAGGAATATTTCCTCCTCTCCCATGATCATCTTTCCATTGCCTTCCTTTCTTCCACAGACCTCCAGCAATGTTCCTCCCTTACTCAACCTCTCGTCTCTATGCTGCCCACCTTTTCTCTAACTTCCCTAGCAGTGCTACACCCTGTGAGTCTGCTTTAGTTCGCAACCATTCCATCTACTCGGCCTGTTCTTTTGTCCCAGCTCCTGACCTCCTGGTCCACCATGCTCACCTCAACCATGTCCAGTACTTCTTCTTTGCTGTTCCCATCTCTGTCACAATCATGTGTCCTGGTTCTTCGGTTCGATCCGTCCCCGCTAGTGGTCTCTCCAAAGCACCTGACTATTGTACCATCAAATCAGAGTCCGTCATCCCTTACGCCACTCGCTATCACCAAGCTGTCCGTAAACACTCCTATGACATCTTTCAACCACTCGACATGCCTTCAACTTTACCATCTGCCAACATTACCATCACCTCCCCTAACTTGCACATGCTCACCTTCCTCAATGGCAGTGATTTCATTATGGATCAATTCTCTCTGGCCTTCAGCCGTGCATGGGTTCATCCAACAGTTGTGTTTCCCCCTGTGGTTATCGCTTTCATAGGTTTTCTACTCATCATATGTGCCGTGCATTGTTGTGTCAGAAAAATAGAACGTCAACTCCAGGAAATCAGAGTAGCTACAGGCATAGTACGCCGTACACATGACGTAGAAACTCCCCGTACTTAGTGCCCTCACATTCAGTGACTACCAATGCCATCTGACAATTAACCAAACTGTGAACGGAACTCTGCCTACTAGAAAATGATATTTCTTTAATGCATTACTGAGTGACAGTGTATCCTACAGAAATTACAAAAAAAAAAAAAAAATGAACGAAGAACAATGGAACTCTCATATCTACTCCATGTTTATCATGTATCACACTCTTATTGTGTAATTCCCATTATATCTATGTATACCTTCGACCCTTACTGGACCCATACCTATTAATCCTTGTATATCTTATATGTAAATATCCTTCTAATTCCCTCCCCTCACCATGGCCATGTCTCCCCTACTGCCCCTGTATCATACTTATCCCTTGTATAAACCTCCCCGGTCCTGCCTTACTACTATAATCAAACACCATTTAACTCCTGGTGTCAGGAGACACCATCTCAGCTACCCGGGGGAGTAGTGTACCCCCTCCACAATATGTCTACCCCCGATATATATATGTCCCCCCTCAATGCATACATGCTCCCACTAAACTTGCTAGGTCAGCATGCTTTCCGAGGACCTGCAGCCTGGGAAGAAGGCGTTATTGCATCAGTTTTTAGCAGGCAGCCAAGACGGGCAGACTATTTTACTGTGAGCTTCTAATAAACTCCATATCTAGCTGTTTGTACACGGGGTTTCTATCACCAAAGTATTGCAAGTTACATATATATATATATATATATATATATATATATATTTATATATATATATATATATATATATATATATATATATTCATCATCTAATCCAGTCTTGCCCCATCATAAGTGCAGATTTTATATATATATATATATATATATATATATATATATATATATATATATATATATATATATATTCTTCATCTAATCCAGTGTTGCCCCATCATAAGTGCAGATTTTATATATATATATATATATATATATATATATATATATATATATATATATATATATATATATATATATATATATATGGTATATCTATCAGTCTATATACTGTATATATATATATATATATATATATATATATATATGGTATATCTATCTGTCTATATACTATATATATTATATTATTACATAGCCTATGATTTCATCATCCTTTGTATAATTCTAACGTACAGTATGCTGCATGTTTGATCACGATTCACCTCGTGGCTTCCATAGGGACCAGGCTTGCGTGTTCTACCTCACTCCCCCCTATTCCCCCTTATAGTAGAGTAAGTCGTACTTTCTGTTGTTCAGAGCAGGAGTGTCAACTCTTCGTCCTCTGTGCCCTCATTTGCGCGTCCTTCTTGCAAGTTGAATCAAGCTCTGCCGGCCCCCTATATAATGAGCTCAGTCTCTTCATTATTGCCACTTAGATCTACTCCTCATTTTGTTCACATCTCTGTCCTCCCCTGTATAGTGTATTATTATTGTGAGTGCTCAGGAAGTCTCCAGCCATCTAGCTGCTGTATAATTTGAGTATAAGTGTTGTTGTCATTTTTCTTGTACTGTATGGCCTAGGGCGTTAATTCGTAGGCCTGGTATGGTTTTTGTGATTCATGTAAAGTTTTTACTGTCAGCGAAAGTTAGTAATATTTTGTATCTGTAATAATATCATATCTTACTTTAACTGAGCATTATTCGGTTCTCTCATTTATCAGGGCTGACTTAGATAAATTTGTTCTTGCTAAATTCGTGTTAATCACATCATCTTTACGTTTCTGCCCGGAATCGTGCTAAGTCTGTTCTTCGCTCTACTAAAAATAATTTCATCCACACTAAATGTTCTCAACTCTCCAACTCGAGTTCTTCCCGCTCCTTCTGGCACCTTGCCAAAAATCTTTCTAACAACTTTACCTCATCATCCTTCCCTCCTCTTTTCTACTCTGATGGTTCTGTAGCTATGTCTTCTATTGATAAAGCAGATCTCTTCGCACAGACTTTCTCCTCCAATTCCACCTTAGACGATTCCGGTGCTGTTCCTCCATCACTTCCCCCCTCTGACTTCCTCATGGCTGACATTAAAATTTCTTCAGTTGATGTATTTTCTGCCATCACTGGCCTCAGTACTAACAAGGCATATGGGCCTGATGAGGTCCCTCCTGTTGTTCTCAAGAACTGTGCTTCTGTGCTTACACCCTGCCTAGGCAAACTCTTTCGCCTTTGTCTGTCAACTTGTACCTTTCCTTCTTGCTGGAAGTTTGCTCTCATTCAGCCAGTCCCAAAGAAGGGTGACCACTCCCAACCCTCCAACTATCGTCCAATTGCTTTAACGTCCTGTATTTCAAAAGTTTTCGAGTCAATTCTCAATAGAAAAATTTTAAAGCATCTTTCCTATCACAACCTTCTTTCCGATCGTCAGTACAGGTTGTGTCAGCGACGCTCCACTGGCGATCTTCTCACCTATCTTTCAGACTCCTGGTCATCCTCCTTTCGGGACTTTGGTGAAAGCTTTGCCATTGCACTTGACATCTCAAAGGCTTTCGATTGAGTCTGGCATAAATCTTTAATTTTCAAACTGCCCTCCTACGGTTTCTATCCTTTTATCTGTGCCTTCATCGCTAGCTTCCTTTCTGGTCGTTCTATAGCCGCTGTTGTAGACAGCCATCGTTCTTCTAGATCTATCAACAGCGGTGTTCCTCAGGGCTCTGTCCTATCACCAACTCTCTTCCTTTTATTCATCAATAATCTTCTAAGCTGTACATCTAACCCTATCCACTCATACGCTGATGACTCCACCCTTCACCTTTCCATTCGGTACCCGCAACGCCCATCTCAACAGTTACTTCAACAAACAAGAGATGAGGCTATGGCACACCTAAAGTCTGACTTGGCTCGTATCTCTGACTGGGGTAAAATAATATGGTTGTTTTTAATGCATCTAAGACTCAGTTCTTACACCTATCAACCCAACAAAATCATCCACAGGTATACCCACTAATTTTTAATAATATTCAGCTTAATCCTGCATCATCCTTGAACATGCTTG
Source organism: Coenobita brevimanus (assembly GCF_032717465.1). NCBI lineage: Eukaryota > Metazoa > Arthropoda > Malacostraca > Decapoda > Coenobitidae > Coenobita > Coenobita brevimanus. The sequence continues at coordinate 27,431,994 of NC_137053.1, read as the reverse complement.
GGGTTTCATTTACTCGGGACTTATCTTGGAAAGATTATATTACATCTCTTGTAAAATCTGCTTCCAAGAGATTGGGTGTGCTAAGCCGACTCCGCTCTTTCTTTACCCCTGCACAATTGTTGACTTTATACAGGGGTTTTATCCGCCCCTGTGTGGAGTACAACTCTCATGTGTGGGGAGGCTCCCCACATACAGCGCTTCTCAATAGGGTGGAGTCAAAGGCTTTTCGTCTCATTAACTCTCCTCCTCTTACTGACTGCCTTCAACCTCTGTCTCTTCGCCACATTGTTGCATCTTTATCTCTTTTCTATCGCTACTTTAATGGTCACTGCTCCTCTGAACTGTCTGCTTGCATTCCTCCACCTCTACGACGGGCGCGTGGCACCTGTCTGGCAGCAAACTCTCATCCCTTTTCTGTCCAACTCTTTAATGCAAGAGTTAACAGTTACTCCCAGTCTTTCATTTATGCAACAGGTCAGCTCTGGAACTGTCTCCCTCTGTCTGTATTTCCTGCTGCCTATGATCTCCAGTCTTTCAAACGCAGTGTGTCCAGGTATCTCATAATGATCGGATCTTGAATTTGGCTCTCTATTGTATTTTGTTTTTCTCTTGGAGGGAACTGTTACCGCGGGCTCATGGCCTTTGGTTCCTTCTTCCTCGCATAAAAATAAAAAAATATATGTAACCTGTTTTTGCCATTACATTATCCTTATGAGTCCTGAATGTTTAGTTGTTAGCTTGTGCATTAAACTTTAACTTGTAATTTTACCTAACTCTTTTGTTTTGAACCTGGAACTTTGCGGGACAGTAGTGATTTTAGTATTCTCACTTGAAGTGTTCATTATCTCTCTCTGTTCCGTAACATATATTTGGCGACCTCTTATCAGGATATTCAGGATATTATCATAAGGATATTGCTTGATATTTTGTGAATGTAATTTATTCATGATGTCTACTATTACTACTCTTGATGAAGCCAAAGATTTTTTGTCAAATGTGCAAACAGTGTGTGATGTAGAAAACAGAACAAAGAATGAACTTAAGCTTGTTGCCCAACAATTGGGAATTGCTGTTCGCTCTCATCATTCTAAAGATCAAATTGTTGACATGATCAATAAAAGCTTGATTAATGTAACTCCTCCAGATGAGCAAACGCAGATTGAAATAGCTAAGTTATAGCTAGCCCTGCAGGAGGCTCGTGCGAAGGAGACTGAGTCTCAGGCTCGTATTCAGGAGGCACAGGCACAAATTGAAATTGCTAGGATTTAGGCAGACCATGAGTATCGCATGAAACAAAGCGGAACTGGATCATCTAGCTCTGATGATTTTGATGTGGCTAAAAATGTTAAACTTGTCCCTCCTTTTAATGAATCTGATTTAACAAAGTATTTTCAGTTGTTTGAGAGGGTAGCTACAGGTTTTAATTGGCCCAAAAAGTATTGGCCAGTACTCCTACAGAGTGTTCTCACCGGTAAAGCTCAAGTAACTTATGCATCTTTGCCTCAGGATCAATCTGATAATTATGATGTAGTTAAGAGCTTGATTCTTAAGGCCTATGAGCTTGTTCCTGAAGCCTATAGAGTAAAATTTAGGACACCTTATAAGGAAGATAAGCAATCCCATGTTGAGTATGCAAAAATCAAAGAAGATCTGTTAGAGCAGTGGTTAAATTCTGAGAATGTAAATTCTGATTTTGATAAATTTAAGCAGATGATTTTGCTGAAGGACTTCAAAAGGTGTATTAATAAAGATGTAAGCCTATATCTTGATGAGAAAAGAATGGATAATTTGTCGAATGCTGCAGTTTTAGCTGATGAATATGTTCTCACTCACAAAAGATATTCTAAAAAAAAAGGAAAGCTGAGAGTAAGTACGTTGCCTCTACTCAGAGTATAGGTAACAGGAAAGAGAATAAAGATGATGTTTCTCAGGAAGTAAATACCAGCTCCACCTCTAGATTTCAGAAAAGTAAATGTACTTATTGTAGTAAGCTTGGTCATTCTACGGAGAAATGTTTCAGGAGACAGCGTGATGTGAACAAAAAGGAGTCTTTAAATATTCAATCAATTGGTCTACTGTCCACCCTTGAGAGTTCCCAGAATTCTTTAACCGAGTTAACTACACCTGCTTTGAGTGGTAAATTAAATTCTCATGATGAAGCTCCTCTTTTGAGCAGTAACGTGGGTGACACTCTCAAGAGTTCATGTGCTAATTTCCTGTCTGATGGTTTTGTCAGTCCTCAGGACAGTAATGACAGGAAATCAGTTAAAATATATCGTGACACAGGTGCCTGCCAATCCCTTATGCTGACCAGTGTTCTAGGCTCTAATGTTAATTCCTCTGATGAAACTGTAATCTTACAAGGTGTAGGGAATAATTACTTCTCTGTCCCTCTGTGCAGAGTGAATTTAGAGTCTCGTTTTGTTAATGGTTCCGTTATGATTGGGTTGGTTGAGACACTCCCAATGTCAGGTGTAACTTTCTTACTTGGAAATGATATTGGTGGAAGTCAAGTGTGTCCAGCTCCTCAGTTGTCTAGTGAACCAGTGACTGCGACCCAGGATTGTGATGTCCCTGATGTGTTCTCTGCATGTGCTGTCACTAGGGCTAAGTCTAAAGTTACTGGTGACTTAGAGGATAATTATGATGGTGATGTTGTCCTAGCTGACACTTTTCTTGCTAATTTGGACTACTCACCAGATGAGGCAGTACCCCGTAGTGTTGATAATTTGTCTCGTCAAGAGTTGGTTGAGTTGGAGGTTGCTGACCCTGAGTTGAAAGGTCTAGCTAACTCTGCTTGCAGTGAGGAAGAGTCAGCTGGTGCTTCTACTTGTTATTATATAGTCAGGAGTACTTATGAGAAAGTAGAGACCCCCAACAACATCAGCCGACTGTGAATGGGAGGTTGTACATCAAGTTGTCATCCCTTGTGTTTGTAGGCAGGATATCATTAGAGTGGCTCATGATTCCAGTTTGGCAGGACACCTTGGAGTGAGGAAGACTGTGGCACGCATTTTGAAACACTTCTATTGGCCAGGTATCTTCAGAGATGTTTCCTGGTATTGTAAGTCTTGTCACACCTGTCATGTTGTGGAGAAGTCAGACCGAAAAGGTTGCACCTCTAGTTCCCATTTCTCCTTTTGAGGCACCTTTCACCCGTGTGTTCGTGGATATTGTGGGCCCTCTTCCTAAGACCTCTTCAGGATTTTCTTGTGTTGACCCTGATTGATATGGCTACTCGTTATCCTGAAGCCATTCCACTTAGAAATATATCAGGAAAGAACGTGGTTAAGGAAATGCTGGGGTTCTTCACCAAGTTTGGTCTACCCAAGGAGGTACAGTCAGACCGGGGAAGTAATTTCATGTCATTGTTTTCAAGCAGTCTCTGAAAGAGTTGGGCATCACCCAGATCACGTCTTCAGCTTACCATCCCCAGACCCAAGGAGCGTTGGAGAGATATCATCAAACACTCAAATTGATGCCTAGGAAATACTGTTTGGAACATCAGAAAGACTGGGATAAAGGTCTTCCATTCGTTGTATTTGCCGCAAGAGAATCTCCAAATGAATCACTGGGCTTCTCACCCTTTGAACTACTGTTTGGCCATGAAGTAAAAGGACCCCTTAAGCTACTCAAGGAATGCTGGCTGTCGGAGGAAGATGACGTCAACCTGCTGGAGTATGTGATGAAGTTCAAAGAACGGCTGTCCACTGCTTTACAGCTGGCGAGAGAGAATTTAGGAGCTGCTCAAGAGAAGATGAAGACTTGGTATGATAAGAAGTCCAGGTTACGCCACTTTCAGCCAGGAGATCAGGTTTTGATTCTGCAACCGGTGCATGGGCAACCTCTTCAAGCCAAGTTTAGTGGTCCTTATTTCGTGGAGAAGAAACTCAGTGATGTCAACTATGTCATCGCCACACCAGATCGTACAAAGAAAAACCAACTTTGTCACATCAACATGCTAAAGTTATATCACAGGTGGGGCGAAAATAACCCAGTCTGCACTGTAGCTGTTCCACTCGAGTCTGCAAGTGAAGTTCTCCCATGCAATATGAGCCTGAGTGATAGTTTGGGGAAGAATCCTGATATCATGAATGATCTCCAGACTAAGCTTTCTCATCTAGCTCCCGAGGAAAGGCAGGAGTTTTTGGCATTACTGCAGGAGTACCCGCAAGTGTTCCGTGCCACTCCAGGAAGAACCACTGTGTTGATGCATGATGTCGATGTTGGAGACGCAAAGCCAATTAAACTGCCTCCTTACCGTGTGAACCCAGTGAAAGTTCCTCTCATCCAGAAGGAGCTTGGCTACCTGTTGGACCACAAGATGATTGAGCCTTGTCAGAGCGAATGGAGTTCTCCTGTCACTCTAGTCCCTAAGCCAGGTGGGTCACAGCGGCTTTGCATCGACTACAGACGTGTTAATCAGATAACCAAAACAGACACTTACCCTCTCCCTCGCGTGGAAGATTGCATAGACAAGATCGGAAAGGCTAGGTACATAAGTGGTTTGATTTGTTAAAGGGATACTGGCAAGTACGTATGACTGAACGTGCTAGGGAGATCTCATGTTTTGTAACATTAGGAAAGACTTTTGCATGTTCTGTAATGCCATATGGTATGAAGAATGCACCAGCCACTTTTCAGAAGCTCATGAATGTTGTAACAGAGGGTTTGGCAGGGTGTGTTGTTATATTGATGATGTATTAATCTTCAGAAACAACTGGAAAGATCACCTATGCCACGTCAGTAAATATCTTGAGCGTTTGGTTCAGGCTAATCTTGTAGCTAATTTATGAAAGTGTGAGTTTGGTCAAGCTAAAGTTCAGTACCTTGGGTACGTAATTGGTGATGGACACGTTGCACCACCAGGAGCTAAGGTTCAGGTTATAAGTGATCTTCCCAGACCTAAAAGTAAGAAAGAGCTACAAAGATTTTTGGGAATGGTAGGTTATTACAGGAGATTTGTTCTTAACTTTTCAATTCTTGTATCACCACTTACAGACCTACTGAAAAAGGGAGTTAAAGTTGTCTGGACCGATAACTGTGAATCCTCTTTCAGTAAACTTAAAGCTATCCTATTAAGTCAGCCAGTGCTTGCTACTCCAAATTTTGCTAAGCCTTTTAAGATGGCTGTTGACGCAAGTGATACAGGAGCTGGAGCTGTTTTGCTGCAAGAAGATGATCAGGGTATTGAACACCCTGTATCTTATTACAGTAAGAAGTTCGCTCCACTTCAAAAGAACTACTCAGCTATTGAGAAAGAGCTTTTGGCCTTGATTTTATGTTTACAGCATTTTTCATTTTATTTGTGTTCTGGTTTTCACCCCATAGTCATTTATACCGATCATAACCCACTGAAATTCCTTAGTAAGTTTAAAGATAAAAATCAGAGATTGACAAGATGGAGTCTACTTCTCCAGGAGTATTCATTAGACATACAACATGTTAAGGGGAAAGAAAATGTTATTGCAGATTGCTTATCTAGACTTTAGACAGATTGTTTTAGAGTAATAAGAAATTTCCTTTGTAAATTTCTTTTCTTTGTGGGGAGGTGTTACATAGCCTATGATTTCATCATCCTTTGTATTATTCTAATGTAGATTATGCTGCATGTTTGATAACAATTCGCCTCGTGGCTTCCATAGTGACCAGGCTTGCGTGTTCTACCTCACTCCCCCCATTTCCCCCTTATAGTAGAGTAAGTCGTTCTTTCTGTTGTTCAGAGCAGGAGTGTCAACTCTTTGTCCTTTGTGCCCTCATTTGCGCGTTCTTCTTGCAAGTTGAATCAAGCTCTGCCGGCCCTCTGTATAATGAGCTCAGTCTCTGCATTATTGCCACTTAGATCTACTCCTCATTTTGTTCACATCTCTGTCCTCCCCTGTATAGTGTATTATTATTGTGAGTGCTCAGGAAGTCTCCAGCCATCTAGCTGCTGTATAATTTGAGTATAAGTGTTGTTGCCATTTTTCTTGTACTGTATGGCCTAGGGCGTTAATTCGTAGGCCTGGTAAGGTTTTTGTGATTCATGTAAAGTTTTTACTGTCAGCCAAAGTTAGTAATATTTTGTATCTGTAATAATATTATATCTTACTTTAACTGAGCATTATTCGGTTCTCTCATTTATCAGGGCTGACTTAGATAAATTTGTTCTTGCTAAATTCGTGTTAATAGAGGCTATTGCAGTTAACCATATATGTAACTTGTTTTTGCCATTACATTATCCTTATGAGTCCTGAATGTTTAGTTGTTAGTTTGTGCATTAAACTTTAACTTGTAATTTTACCTAACTCTTTTGTTTTGAACCTGGAACTTTGCGGGACAGTAGTGATTTTTGTATTCTCACTTGAAGTGTTCATTATCTCTCTCTGTTCCTTAACAATATATATATAAATATATATATATATATATATATATATATATATATATATATATATATATATATATATATATATATATATATATATATATATATATATATATATATATATATACATGATCATCAGCCGTTTGAGTGTCCACTGCAGGACCGGCCTATCCCGACCGAGGTGGAGACGATAGAGCCTATGTATCTCTACTAAGTGGCTTAGGCTGTCTGGTAGAGATTGTATGTAGGGTGAAAAGTGCTTGTAAGTGTGAGAGTAGTGTTGGAGTGGCTTTGGATGTGTGTGTAGTCTGAACCAAGTGTAATTAGCTCACTGAAGCCGACTGGGTGTAAGCATACTTTATAGTATGCAACACTGGTTCAACCACAGCACCCCTTATGTCCCCCAATGCAGTAATTAGTCAGAAGAATGCTCCCAAACATTATTACCCTGGCTAGACACGAACCCTTGTTCTTCAGTGTACGATAATTCACACTTTATCACTGTACCACTGAGGCTTCCCATATATATATATATATATATATATATATATATATATATATATATATATATATATATATATATATATATATATACGGAACCTCTGTGGTACAGTTGTAGAGTGTGCATTTCGCACGCTGGTGAGCGCGGGTTTGCTTCCCTCCAGAGTTGTAAAAACTATGGGAAGCTTTCACCAAACCTCTTGGTACTTTGGCGGACACAAGGGGTGCTGTGGTTGAACCTGTGTCGTATATTAGTATGGTTGCACCCAATCGGCTTAAGGCGGGCCGATTACACTTGGTTCGCAGACTACATGCACATCCAAAGCCACTACAAAGTTACAATCACACTCACAAGCACTTCTCACTCTACATATAGTCTCTACCAGACAGCCTAAGCCACTGGGTAGAGATACATTGGCTGTATCGTCCTTCCTTCGGTAGGGATAGGCCGGTCCTGCAGTGAAACTCAATGGCTGATGATGATAATGATGTATATATATATCCATCATCCAATCCTACATTGCCCCATAAGGAGCGTAGGAGCCCGGCGCTAGGGAGTTGGTCCCGACATTTAAGATGAGTGACCAGCCTCACTCATCCCTGAGTGGCTTTACATTAAACAATGAACCCCAACCATCCCTTGGATATAAACCTTCACCGGCTCAATCCGATTGGAGCGCAACAATTACCCACTATATCACCAGGCGCCCAAATTTGGTTATATGGTTACCACCCAGCGTGGTAAATGGGTTCCTGGTGTAGATGAAACTATTTGGCTTGTCACTCAGTGTAGAGTCACCCACAGGCAGAAGGAAGAGGAAAGAATGAAGGAAAGAAAGGCAGAAAAGGGAGTGTAAAGTTACCCGTAGGCAGAAGGACAAGGAAAGAATGAAGGAAAGGAAGACAGAAGAGGATGGAAGGAAAGAAGGATAGAAGTGAGGAAAGGCCAGACACCCGACAGCAACACTAAATCGTATATATATATATATATATATATATATATATATATATATATATATATATATATATATATATATATATATATATATATATATATATATATATATATATATATATATATAGCTTATAAATAACAGAACTGGAGGAAGGAAAAACAAATGACTAAAAAAAAAAAAAAACAATCAATACACCAGATTACTGGCGTCCTCCGTTCATAAAATATCTGTAACAGTTAGACTTGAACAGCTGTGGGTTGAAAATTAGAGGGAAACAACTCTGGGGAAGCGAATTCCAGAGAGATGCAGTTCGGGGAATGAAAGAATTCTGATAGGCAGAAGTTCTGCAATGTGGCTGAGTGACATTCTAGTCATGAGCGCTACCAGATGCCCGAATAGCACGAGGGAAGGCATGGAGAGGTGGCACCATGGACGCAACTTCGTCTGAGCGTTTGCCAAAAAAATATCTGTAAAATAGTGCAAGGGAGGCAACATTCCTTCTTACTTGCAGGGGAGGTAGTTTATATGTAATGACAGGGTTGTTAATGATTCTAACAGCTTTGTTCTGAATTTTGTCTAGTTGTCTTAATGCAACCTCTCCACAACCATTCCAGAAAGGTGAGCAATATTCAAGTTGAGAGCGCACATGACTCTTATAAATTATAGCTAATTGCTCATCGGCGAAGAAGTTACGGACTCTGTACAATAATCCAAGTTTCTTTGAAGCAGTTTTAGCAAGTGATCTGACATGAGAGGTCCAGCTGAGGGCACTGTTAAGTGAGACACGAAGAATTTCAATACTTTTGGAGATGGGAATATTAGTAGCACTGAAGGTAATGTACGAATCTGGCAATATCTGTCTATTAGTAAACTGTATATATTTAGTTTTATTAGCATTAAAAGAGACAAGGTTGTTTTGTCCCCATTCACTGATCGTAGATAGATCTTGATTTATGGAGATGGCTGTACTGAGTTGAGAGGTAGAGATATTAGACTTTGTAAGTGGGTGTCTGAGTGTGAATGAACTATGTAGTGTTCAGTCATCTGCATATGAGTGAATGGGATTGTGGGTGACAGATAAGAGATCATTAATATGAACCAGAAATAGGGTTGGCGCCAGAAGTGATCCTTGCGGCACGCTGGCGTTAATTGAGTGGAAATTGGAATATACATCATCTACTTTTACTCTTATTTTCCTGTCACTAAGATATGAAGAAATCAAAGGAACAAAAGACGTTAGTCCATAGCAAGGGAGTTTGGACAGCAGGGAACGGTGCCATACTCTGTCGAAAGCTTTCAAGATATCAAGAGCTACTGCATGAGTTTCTCCAAAAAGATCAGTTGATTGATGGATGGTATGAGTTAAGAGATTAAGTGTATATATATATATATATATATATATATATATATATATATATATATATATATATCAGTTCTAACCTGTTCCCTTCTTTCTCTGCGCACAAGTTTTTCCAATCAATATTCTGATTGTTTAAGTCCCCCAAATAACGTAGTCTTTGTATTTTATTACTGATTTCATTTACTCTCAAAGTCACACACACCACAAAGCCAGCCAGAAGACAGGGCGTGTGTGCTGGGCAATCCCCAGGCCCTGTCTTCCCCTTTACTACTTTTTTTTTAGTCAGCCCACACCCCACCGACCGGGCTAATGTATGGCCCGGCCTGCACTACAGGTGCAGGAAATCTTTAAACAAACAAACAAACAACTCTCAAAGTATTATATAATTTTGTTTCACTAACTCGCGAGGTCTGTATATTACACCAAAAAGAATGGGTTAATTACTCCGTGTCAAAATTTCGACAAGCAGTGAATCGTATGGTTCAACATCTAATTTACTAATTTGTATTGCATTCATGTAGTTCGTAATATATATTGGGACTCCTCTTCCGGTTTTGTTAAATTGAAATTTTTCAAATATTTTATACTTCTGTAGCGACATTCACAGTAAGGTGCATCTCACGAAGGTTTAACCATGATTCTATAATCATATTTTTGTCGGGAGTTTCAGTAGTTGCATAAATAACTGTCTCTGAAATAATAGTTCTTGCATTCATAGTCATTCATTATTCATCATACACGTAGGTCTAGTATGCCTATGAGACATTAAGTTAGTCCTGAATAATCGTTTAAACCCTCATTGGATGTGGCATACTTCTTCGAGCCGTTGATGACCTAACAGTCCCTCTTTCCCCACCAATTACCTGCTTTTCTGCCTGCACCCAGGGTTAGGTCAGATGCACCAGATTATCTTGGTTTGCTGATCTCGCCTTACTTATCCTACTGTACCCCTGTTGACGTCACATATTTGACTAAAAACAGCTGTGCCATTAACTGTCCCTCTTTCCACCTTTCTATTACTTCCTAAAGCATGCCTGACACTGTCATCTAGAACCCTGCTTAACCTAGTCTTGCCTACCTTATTGAGTCAAAGGTTGTCTCTACCATACACTCTCCTGTCATGACTAAAATTGTCCCAGACATTAACAAACATCACATCCTCAGTTCTACACAGATCTTCTAGCCTGTTACACTCCTATCATTCTACTGAGAATTACTGAACCAGCATAAAATCTAGGTACCAAACCTCAGATAAATAACTATTTACAACGTTCCTTAATTTTCTAATAAGGTCCTTGTACTTCCTATGTATCTTCTCTGACCTGCCTGAAGCTGCATTATCAGTCCCTACCACAGCAACAAAGACCGAATACTCTGAGGTGTTGCTAGCTAAGTCATTAACTCTCAGTCAAGACCTGTATCCTACACTCAGAAAAGAAAACACGCTTCCTCTTAGAACCTTTAACACAAAATACTTTCTCCTGATGCCTAATCATCGAATTTTGGACAAGAATGAGTATAAGGCTAGGCTCATCCTGCACTTCATCGTCTAGTACCTGAAACATTTTACTAATAGCCACAGTCCTATCACTGCTATTTACCTTAGCCTTGCACCTTCCCTTGACTGGCTGGAAGCCATCATTATCATCTAGCCTGGTCTCAACCTTAACTAGCCGTTTTTCTAAGTTATATACCTTACCTAACACTTCTGCTTCCTCTTCCCCTACATCCACTGCCTTGGCACTCACCATTCCAGCCACATTGTCCCATTTTTTCAACCTGTCTCTTAACAAATCAGCTGCCGTACTGATCTTCCTAATTTCTATACTAGACCTACTTGTTAACTCACAAGACAGACAACACGTGTACCCACCTTCTTCTTTCACCTTGAAGTCTCTCATACATTCCCTGGAACACACACAGCAGGAGAATCACTGGGCAGGTGTCATTTTAGCGGGATCTTGGGAGAGCTCCAAGCTCGTCATCACCCAAGCAGTCAGAGGTCAGAATGAGAATTGGATTGAAAAAAAGGACAGGGGAGAGAGAGAGAGAGAGAGAGAGAGAGAGAGAGAGAGAGAGAGAGAGAGAGAGAGAGAGAGAGAGAGAGAGAGACAGACAGACAGACAGACAGACAGACAGAGACAGACAGACAGACAGACAGACAGACAGACAGTAGGGTGGAAAGAAGAGAAAGGAGAAGAGATTGTGAACGAATGAGATGAAAGAGAGGGAGAGAAGAGTGGTATAAGAGAGACTGGCGACGGGGAAAAAAAAAAAAAAGTGTAATGGAAAACAGTGGAGTCTGGGAGCGGTGAAGGGAACAGAAGCGACGTGGGAGGTGACCAGAGGAGAAGAATAGAGACTGGAAAAGATGGATGTGGGAAGAGGGGAGGGAGAATTTTTGTAGAAGGGAGAAAGAGAGCTAGGCCGTGGCACTGGGCAAGGAAAAATTGTGCGCAGGGAGGGGAAAGCACAGAGAAAATGCAGGTGGAAACGTAAAAAGAGAGAGAGAGAGAGAGAGAGAGAGAAGTGATTTGTTTTGACAAGCGAATGAATCAGGCGAGCGAGGACACTTACAAGCAGTCATACCAGCGGGTGGGTGGGACTGTGAAGTTGGGTAGCCTCTGATATACAATTTTCTGGCAGTACTGAAATTGCAGATGTAAAATTATGCCTTTTCGAAAACCTCATGGAAAATTGATATGACCATTTGAAACAGACTGTCAAAATACGTTCAAATTTTGTCTAGAAAATGCCTTTTTTTTTTTTTTTGTCATAATGCTGAACTTATTCATTTGATTGGCATTCATAAATAACAAAAGCCTATGAATTTCGACATAAATTATGAAACTTTTCTCAGAAATAACTATTATGTGAGAGATTGTTTGTGACTGATTTTGTTTTTCTGCCTAGTGCTGCTGTCACGGTTTGTAAAACACGCAAATTAGAGCTTTGGCACGAGTCACGAGTCACGACTTGTATATCTGCTTTTTGAGGAGAGCAAAGGAAACGAAAATCACTAATCAGAACACAACTGGAGTGGAGAGTGGTATCTGTAAATAACATCTGTCTCTAACATCATTTCATCCAAAACTACTCAACTGAAACATGTTCCACCCGCTCGAAAACGTTCCCCACCTTAGGTTGAACATATTGCCTAGGTTTTCTTTTTCTTTTTATAGGTATCACAGTGATTTTAGTGCTATTGGTGGAGCGTTTGGGTCGGAACACGCTGCAGTCAACGCTCCCCGCTTTGAGTCCACGGGGAGCCAGAGGATATTGTGTCATGTAGACACTTCAAGAGGTCTCCTGCCCTTAAACGTTCCGGACTAGCGGCAGCCTAACCTGGAGATCCTACGCTCTAAACGGGATAAACCAAGATTTGGCAGACTTAATTTCATCACACTTAGGTCACTTCACAGTCATTTTTATTAAGAGGAGGGTGTTTAGTAAATCTTCAGTGTCATGCATTTCTTCCTATCCAAATTTCATTATCTAAATACTGTTTCTTGATTTAAAGTACATGCGGCAACAAATATAGGCAACAGGGATATGTGTAAACTGCAACATTTTTCTTTATGTGTGTGTGTGTGTGTGTGTGTGTGTGTGTGTGTGTGTGTGTGTGTGTGTGTGCGCGCGCGCGAGCGTCACTGAGAGAGAGAGAGAGAGAGAGAGAGAGAGAGAGAGAGAGAGAGAGAGTATTTTGTTTCACTGTAGAACGTAATCAGTCAGTCAGAGAGAGAGAGAGAGAGAGAGAGAGAGAGAGAATTTGTTTCATTGTAGCACGTAATCAATCAGGCTCCTGTGAGCATTTTTTCTATTCCTTCTGTACAATTCATAATTCTACACAGTTTTTACCTGTCCATCTCTATCTATATTAATCTGTCTGTCTATATCTATATATATCTGTCTACCTATCTGTTTATATCAATATTTATCTATCTGTTTATTTATCTATCTGTTTATTTATCTATCTATATATGTTTATAGATCTATCTCTATATTTATATATGAAGCACACAAATATAAACTGTACAAAATGTATAGAGAAAATGCTGAATGGAGCCTGATTGTTTACGTGCTTGTAGAAAGAAATATGCTTGTTAGTGTTGGTGATACGAGGGCGGTAAGTAGAGGAGGCGGAGGTCTATATGATCATACAGTATGACTGCTGCGCTGAAAGTCAAACTGGGGGAAGCCAAATGGAGAGAGAGAGAGAGAGAGAGAGAGAGAGAGAGAGGAGGGGGGGGAAAGTCTGAGTAAAACGATGAAAGTGGAGAAGCTGAGAAACAAAAAAGTGACAGCTGAATACCGGATGAAGGTAGTGGACGAGTTGGTCCATGAATTCGGGGCAAATGGATCTGGACAAATAACGGAAGGCATATAAGTAATGTTTTGTTAGGAAAGCGAGAGAGGTGTGGTGTCGCGAGGTTGCCAATTAAGAAGAAATGAGGAAAAGAGGAAGAAGTTGCTGGAGTGGATGTAGGATAGGGCTTCAGGTGAAACCAGAATGGAATACACTGGGAGTAAGAAGCATGCAGGAAGACTAGGAAAGAAAAAAAAAGAAGCAAGTGATGATTTTGAAAGAAAAAATACTATAAATAACTCCTAAAATAGGAAGCATTTTTTTTTTTTTAATAACAGGACAGAGGAAAGAAAAAGAAATTAATAAAAAAATATTCCATATATCAGATTATATGTATCCTCCATTCATTAAAAAAAAAAAAAATCTGTAACAGTTGGAACTGAGCAGCCATAGTTTGAAGTTTGGGGGGAAACCACTCTGGGGAAGCGAGTTCCAAAGAGATGCAGTTCGGGGAATAAAAGAATTCTGATAGGCAGAAGTTTTGCAATATTGCAGTGCGACAGTCCAGTCATGAAAGCTACCAAATACCCGTGTAGCGCGGGTGAAGGCATGGAGACTGCCAGTAATCTCTTGCACTTGAGAACAGGACAGATAGGAGAGAGTGCTTTAAACTCTTTTTATTCTTACTTGGCCCAGTAAAACAGCGTTCTAATATATTACTAGTTCCAAAGGAATGCTAAAGAAATGATGTACAGCCATAGTCGTATTTCGTTCAGCCGCTGAGCTGCAGAAAATTAGATGCACAAAGACGAAAAGCTGGGCCAAGTTATGGTGAAAAAGGTATAACAGATGAGTCCTGTTTTCATGAATAAAGCACACAATCCAAATGAAGTCAACACTAATCAAACATCTCACAGCCATCTGCTTGAGTGTCAACCTGCCTGTAAACATTCACATAGAAACAACGCACATTTAGATCAGGCCAGCATTGTTAAAACAGTTACCTAATTGAAATTCAGACTTATCTTATTTTTCCCTTAACGACAGTTTGTGATAACTTATTCGAGTGTTCAACTAACAAACCTTCATTAGTTTTGCAGCATTTGTGTTTAAATTTCATCACTTTACTTCTAATTGCAATATCATTTTTAGTTCCTCTTCTTAGTACAAATTTCGCAATGATGTAACTCTTCGCCACAGCTTCTCAATATTATATTTATTTATATTAAAAGTCGGGACAGTGTACTGTACACACTATTGCAGAGAACCAAATTTTTATAAAGTTTGGAAAATATTTTATATTTTGTCATAGAAATTTCGCAATAATCCTAATTTTTTGTTAGCTTTCTTACTCGCCTGTATACACTGTTTTGTCTTCCAGGTCAATATTGATGGTAACTCATAGATCACCCTAATCTCTTACTTCCTTCCATGGGTATCAAACATTTGGTTACTGCATTTAATGCGACTGTATCAATATCATTATGGATGATTTCCCACTTTTCTTTGGTAGTTTTTCTGGTTTTAGGTTTTTGTGTCATCTGCAGATTTAGGAATCTTAAATATGTCAGAGTGCTAGATTGTTGATGTAAGTTTTGAAAAGGATGGGTTCAAGACCTAACCCTTGGACATTACACCAGTTAGCTGTAGTCAAATAATTTACTACTGCAAGATGCTAAGATTAGTTAGCCAGCCATCTATGCATGATAATCAGTTCTTTGCTAGACTATTAACCTTTTACTTCACCATCAATCATTCGTGTGGATCATTATTAAAGCTTTAGGAAAATCTTAATAACCTAGAAGCGTTCCGAGAGTCCAACAACCAGGCCATACGGTCGGTCCAAAGGTCTGTTAACGTAACCACTGGGCAGGTGTGGTTTTGGAGGATGGTAATGAAAAAGTGTCAGAAAGCAATCGTGTAGACATTATCAACTGAAGCGCCTTCCCCAGCTTCAGATCTATTGTTTCAAGAGTGATTTGTCACCACTCTTCTGAACTGTTTTTTGCAAAGTGCTTGGACGCAACCGACACTGGCTGATTTGAAGTGATATAGAAAATAAGGACGATGTGCACTTTCTTCCTGTGCATTTTGAGAAATTGTGGAAACTGCATACCCAATCCTGCGATATGCATGCCGATTTGAAAGAATAATAATACGGCGTCATAAAAGGCATTCTTGACCAGTTAGCCACGGTGGAATATCTGTCAAGAGTGATGTAATATTCTAATTGGGAAGGGGTGATATCCCAGGATACATTCAGTGAGTAGTAGTAGTAGTAGTAGTAGTAGAAGTCAGCAGGTGGGAGCCCATTTTACATGTACTAAGATATGAAAGCAATATCCACCCTCCGTCCCCTGTTTTGTATCCTTTATAAGATTTGATGGGGGCTGGATTTCCCTAAAAACAATGGTGGAAAATTTTACATAGTGCAAGACGTTATCAAGTAACCAGACGAATTGATCAGAGAAAGTTTGTTGAAATCCATGTGCTCGGTTTCCCCTATTGCTGATCATTTTTTTTTTCTTATGGGGAGGGGGAGGGGGAAAGGTGCTGACCCTTCCGATAATTTTCATTCATTCATTGCCAGACGCCATGTATCCCAGACGGGGAGGCCAAGGGCTTAGAGTTAACTGTTTTACAGGGAGGGGCACTAATCCTCCACCAACCCCACTTGACACGTAGGGATGCCAACAGCATCTGGTGTTCCCAGGCGGTCACCCATCCAAGTACTAACCAGACCCAACGTTGCTTAACTTCGCTGATCGCATGGGAAGCGGTGTACTGTACAACATGTACTGATATATCAAAGCCTTATTTACAACACCTGGGCACTTCCACAAGCACTTCCACAATCAAACTCCACATTTGCGTAAGTGTGATCTCTCTTGTGGATTTGCGTTTGCAACAAATTGTGCGAATTCGCGGTTTTGTGTTTGCGGAAGCACTTCCGTAAACGCAGATTTACCCACGAACGTCTACGTGGCATAGGCTGACAAGCGGCGTCTGGGTGAGTCGCCGGTTTGCCGGCGGCGCCCACCAGGGCCGCCACTCCCGCACTGCTGCCATATGTACGATAAATACTGTATATATACGATACATTCACCTTCGGTACGTGTACTGTACAATGGCATTTTTCACTATCGTACATTTTGCATAACAATCATACGATTCCTACAAAGAGAGAGAGAGAGAGAGAGAGAGAGATTCATGTCTTTGACATTCACTGGCATCATAGCAAGCTCTCAGGAAAGGAATGAAAATGGGTATAAGCCAAGAGTGGGAATCGTTCGTATTCGTCATGATATAAAAAAACATAACATCGTCATAGCAAGCCGTATTCTGCTTTACATTGGAGGGGTCCTCGCTTCATTATCTTAATGATACACTGTATGTGCTTTCTGGAGGGAGGGTAAGAAATAAGAATCTAAGGATAAAAGCCAGCAAAGGTGTTTTTACCCAAATGAATTGAGAGAAATATGAAGCCTTATTCATGATCAAATTATTTTCCAGATTCTTAGATTTTATAATGTATGCTACTGATGTAAAGTACATCGATACTAGAAAGACTTGTTTAGCATACAAGCCAGTAACAAGATGAAAAGTGCAAAGATGTGCTACGAAGCCTCCCAGTCCACCTAGAATATGACCTTTAGTCTAAATGTCAAATTTGTCAGACTTATACCATTACCAGTGCCAGTATTTCAATCTCAACAAAAATCATTGGGTAGATTAATAACATACAAGAACATACGAAAGGACACTGACCCCAATTTTACCAT
The DNA here is from genome assembly GCF_032717465.1 of Coenobita brevimanus. Lineage (NCBI taxonomy): Eukaryota > Metazoa > Arthropoda > Malacostraca > Decapoda > Coenobitidae > Coenobita > Coenobita brevimanus. The sequence goes on along the minus strand of NC_137053.1, from coordinate 27,414,725 downwards.
TATTCTTACCAGACAACCACATTTCTCCATGCGGTATCAATATAGATAGATAGACAGACAGATAGATATACTGTATGTTGGAGTTGTCTCAGTTGCTGGAGGAGTCTGACTGTGACTAAGGAATGAGGACTAAGTAGGTTAAAGCCGAGGAATAGAGATGGACTGGTGTGTCAACTTGTCAAGTGTGAACTGTGAAGTGAAACAATTTAATTCATTTATATACAACAGTGAAGACCCTTGTTTTGTAGTACAAACAGTCTAATATATTAATAATAGTAATTGAGTTATATATTTTAGTTTACTACAACTACAATTCTATTTAAAAAAAAATGGCTTGCGTTTGCGTTTTTGCATTTGGGGAACTTCAAATTTAAAGAATTTGGAGGGTGTGTGGTTCCAGAAAGCAATTTTTTTTTAGTTTGCCTATTTGCGTTGCAGAACTGAATTTTCGTTTGCAGTACACACCTCTGATATCTACCCTCCTTTCAAGATTGCTGAGAACTCTTTATTAGGTGAGAGTAATGGCCACCTTGAATATCATAGTTGGAGAATAGAATATTTTGCAAGACCTTCGAAGTATGCAGGCGAAATCACCCGGAAAGTTTCATTTAAATCCATCAAGTAACTTAGGAGGTGTTAAGGTACACACACACACACACACACACACACACACACACACACACACACACACACACACACACATACAGGCTGAATCTCTCGGAACGGTATGGGGCGAGTTGCCGAAAACTGTGCCATTCTGCTTCGGAGGATTGATTAAGAACGGTGGATATATCGCAACAACAAAAACAGTTAACTATATTAGGTGGAGGAGGCCTGCCTTCTCAGGAAAATTAGGAATGTCAGCCGGTTTACCAGAGGTTCATCGAAACATGGAATAGAGACAGTAAGCAACATTTGCCTCCCTATGTATATGAAGATACCTATGATGCAGGTCCCCAAGACTGGGACACTCTACCTGCAAGTGACCGTCAGTAAGGGGAACCAAGTAGTTATCACAGTATGGGTGAGTCTAGTCACACTAATGAAACCTATGATCGTGTGAAAGGGCCTATAGGTCGAATATTGGACCCTGGTCAGAGCCCTCGACCTTTCATTGGATTCTTTCAACGCTGAATTAATTCGTTCCTGCTTAACCCTAAATCCACCCACCAAGCTTAATTCAGATGTAATCAAGTGATTAAGGTGACCATAGGCAGTGATTTCGATCTTTGACCTATTGCTCAAAAGACAAAATAATTTCATCCACTCTTAATGTAAAACCGTTCTGCCAAGTTTGATTCAAATGAAATCGGACCTGAATTTAAAAGGTTAAACTTTTGACCTTGCTTGTGACCTATACTTTTCACCGATTCTCAAATTCGAATCAATTCACTCCTTCCCTTCCAATAACACCACCAAGTTTCGTCTGAATCAGATCTTGAGGTGACCTTGCCCTTAACCTATATCTTTGACCTTTGTCGGTCAAAAATTAATCATTTATTCTCTGATGTACCCAAATGATGCCAAATTTAGTGCAATTTTTGCAATACATTCTCTTTTCATAAACTTCCTAACAGACAGACAGGGAGACAGATTCACCCACACACACACACACACACACACACACACACACACACACACACACACACACACACACACACACACACACTACCGGATATACAAACATCAGAAAAAGAAATACAGGAGGAGCTAAGTAAATTAGACAATGGAAAAGCAAATGGTCCTGATGAAATTTCATGTTGGGTGCTATGTGAATGTGCAAAGGAGTTAAGTAAACCATTATTTTTAATTTTCAAGAAATTCTTGAGTCAAGGTAAACTACCTGATATCTGGAAGAAAGCAAACATTGTTCCCTTATTCAATAAAGTGAATAGACAAAATCCACTTAACTACCGACCAGTATCACTAACCAGTGTTGTAAGTAAGGTATTAGAAAAGCTTATAAGAAAAGCTTTGGTAAATCATCTAGAAGAACACAATATGATAACAAAGACAGTTTGGTTTCAGAAAAGGAAAATCATGTGTTACTAATCTGTTGAGCTACTATGACAGAGTAACAGATACATTACAGGAAAGAGAAGGATGGGTGGACAGTATCTATTTAGATTTCAAGAAAGCATTTGACAGTACCACACCAAAGACTTTTATGGAAACTGTACCACCAAGGAGGAATTCGAAGCAAACTGTATTGTTGGATGCAAGATTTTCTCATGAAAAGAAAAATGAGAACAATACTAAGGAGAAATTACTCATCATGAAAAGAAGTGACTAGTGGAGTACCACAGGGCTTAGTGCTGGCAACAATCATGTTTTTAGTGTATATAAACGATATAAACAGTAACACTGGAAATGAAACCTATCTAAATATGTTTGCAGATAATGCAAAAATACAAAGGAGAATTACTAACACAGACTTTTGTAAAGAGCTACAAGAAGAATTAAATAAACTTCATGAATGTAGTTTTACATGGCAAATGGAATTCAGTGTGGACAAGTGTCATGTAATCAAGTTTGGTAAAAGTGGAAAAAGACCTGATTGGGATTATATGTTAGGAAATAAAACCCTACACACATCAGAAAGAGAGATGGACCTAGGTGTGATTGTCAATAACAGACTATCTCCGGCTAACCACATCAGTGAGAAGATACGGAACATGTATACACTGCTTGCCAATATGAGAATAACGTTTACATACATAAATGAAGACATGCTAAGAAAGATAACATCATTCATCAGACCAACCCTGGAGTATGCATCAGCAGTCTGGAGTCCTCATCTCAAACACACACACACACACACACACACACACACACACACACACACACACACACACACACACACACACACAACCAAATAAATACCTCCAGGAGCTGTTCACGCGGATGTAATGACGTCACATAGTAACTTCGCATATTGTCACAGGGTTTTTGAGAGTATGCAGTATTGAAGAATAATATTCAATAATACTTGAGAATAGGACAAAGAACTGACTTGTGAAAATCAAGCAAAGATAACTTTATGGTGGCTTACTTCGCCGATTCTCTAAGGACGAGAATTTATAAGCTTTCTCAACAGTACACAGCAGAGACTAATTACTCACAAATGCTGTTTGTTAGTACTGCTAGCCTCACGAGAAAGTGACTCCACCCCTGACAATCAATATCTAATGCTATTAATGATAAACAGGTTCTTGCCAGTTCATTAACTCCTGGTTGCACAACGGATTTAAATTAATAAAAAGGACTGGCCTAAGTACCAGTTGTGAATAATGCAAAGCATTTATGCAAACTAGGAGCTGTAACTAAAATAAGCTAAATGTGGAGGAAAAAAACACGAGTTTACATTACATTAAGCTCAAGAGAAAAGAACTGTAAATTTATTGATTACAATGAGATAAATTTACGTTACATGTTTGAAAATGAATTCAAAATAAGTAGAACACACTCACTCACTCACTCAAAAGCTAACTCTTAAGCCTAGGAAAAACAGAAGAAAAATACTGGTCAGAAAAGAGGCTAGGCGATATGAACTGGGCGTCGTTGCTGAGGAAGGACGCTGCCACACACGCTAAACCTCTCACCGGCTCACACTAGGTGGGAATTCAGGAACTCGCTGGACAATGGCGGCACTGTTCCACACTGGGCCCAATCGAACCTGCTTACATGACACTCAAATCCTGACTGCATTCAAATTGTGAAAGAGAGGTGAGAACGGGCCGTACTTGCTAACGGCTAACGAAAAAATTGTGAGCGAAACACGCCCATAATAAATCACTCAGCAGAGGTGCTAATGTCGCCCACAAAGACGATCACTTGTGAAACAGTGGAAAAATGTTATGAAAACACTCCCGATTAGGTGAATACATGGCGGTTGACTGAGTGATACATACTGGGATTCCACTAGAATTCGCGGTTTCCCACAAAGTTCAGTGTCACGAGTTTATTTAAATATAAGATCGCGCGAACTCATGACATTACGCCCCATCAAAATGAATTTTTTTTTCTCAGAAAAAAAAATTCAATATACATACATATAAATCCTAACTCAGTCACACATGATTCACACTGTGGTGTGTGTGTGCTATCCTGCCACCGGAGAAAGTCACAGTAGCCAGTGAGTGAAAAAACCTTGTATTTACGTTAATAGAAGCGAGCTCGAGGAAAAACTCCGTGATGACGGTGAAAAATCCTGTGCTCAGGTCAAACTGAGCAAAATGTTCGCTACATTTACATTAACAACTAATTGTTATGTAGCGTGATGTATGTAATACACGGTGTAGGTGTGACAGTTGTGATGTAACTGTATCTACGTGTAAAATCATGTAATACAAATTTATAGTAAATAATGACAACGAGGCAGAAGAGAAGAGGCGGCAGCATGTGACAGGGACGACCAGCTGATCTGCACGACAATGCTGCACCTGCCACCTGCATCTGCAAAAGGAATCAAGGTGGAGCATCAAAAGTGTCATTTCTCTCTCTCTCTCTGCCTAGCAATCAGTACTTATGTTATTATTAACCAGGAAACGTAGTCTTTGGATTTACAAATCTCTCAGAACCCTTGTAGTTTACTGGTTAACGCTTATTAACCAGGGAACATGCCAGTTCTTGAATTTACAAATCTCTGAGAACGTGCAGTTTACTAGTTAACCTAACACTACACTTACGATTAATGACAGGAAGCTGAGAATCCCTACGCAATCTCGGGCAGGTCACATTTTAACACCCACCGTGGGTGTGAACACTCATGTGGATAATGTGCATTCTCCGGGAATCCTCAGAGAGGCCCACAGCTTCAGACGTTCCACAAGGTAATTCATACACAGCCTCGGAGTGTCTCTGCGGGGTTCTCGAACTTCCCCCTTAACTTATGGTACATATGTATGTACAGGCCCTGGACATACTGTGTCCTGTGGGGGCAACGGGCAAGACGTCAGGTCTACACCCACTTCACCACTGCCCTGTCTCTCAACTGCTTCAGAGATTATGGGTGTGGGTTCAAACGGCACAGGAAGGACATGTCCCTGATTAGTGGTACATGGACACACATTGCAGGAACGCACAAAACTATCTATTTCTTGTCCCATCCCTGGCCAGAAAAAGTCAGCTTGGATACGGCCCTGGGTCTTCCTTTTGCCCATGTGACCTCCTGAGGCTGAACAATGACCCCATTCTAACACTGCTTGGCGGTACTTGGCGGGAACGACAGACTGCAGTCAAAACTCGCCCTGGGGTGTTCGTGACTCACGGTACAGCCGTCCTTGTTTACGAAGGAACTTGGCTTGACCTCCCCGTGAATCCTTTATCACTCTACCCTTTTGCTTCTTCTGCACAGCAGCAAGTGTTGGGTCAGAGTGTTGTTCTTGGACAACAACTTGGCTACACATCAGATCTTGCGGCGTTTCAATGGTCACCAGGGTGACACAGTTTGGAGCCTCAGCCATGGCTTGTGTTACTGCAGCCGAAGTCTGCATAGCGTCATCTTCAGTGCAACTATGCTTGGCACCGGGAATATTGCCTATGATTAGGTCAAATAAAGGTTCTGGCATGACAACTGTGACTGTCGTACCAGTGTAAAATGGAGATGCCACCTGGATACGTGCCTCAGGGAACAATCTCACTGATCCATCAATAAGGTTAGCTTGGATCTGTTGACCTGTGTACTCCTCAGGCTGAACTAGACTCTGCCTGACAGAGCAACCTGAGGAACCGTTGTCTCTCAGGACTTTCACAGGAATGTCTCCCAGAAACCCTGGCTGAACAAGGAAGGTACAGTCACCTGTGGGAGGGCCTGTGGAGGAAGCAGTCAGCCACTGATTAGGCTGCAGAATAAATGATGTGGCAAACATGGTGCCCTGAGAACTAGATACTTGAGGGGTTGTACTCACTGTCTGGAGAGACGGAACATTGACCTCCTGTGGCAGAGTGTTCACTGTCGCTGGGGGACTAGAGAACTGTGGGGAAGTACCTGTACTGCTAGGGACGACACCACCGTGCTGCTGTTGAGAAATGAAGGCTGCGTTAGCCTCCTGCCTCTGAGGGGCTGGTGCTGAAAAGGACAGTCCTGACGGTCGGTTGCATGGCTGATACTGCTGCTGGTTAGGGTACCTGTTGTACCTCTTCCACTTAGGCTTCTGAGTGTTTTGCCCCTGGTCCTTCCTCTGTGGTTTTGGACCTTGGCCATTATTCTGAGAATGGCCTTGTTGCTGGGATTCAGTCTGAGATGGTTTCCCAGATTTATCAGCTTTCCTGTTCCAGGTGTGCTGCTTACGAGTTTGATACCAGTATGCAGTGAAGAATGCATCAGCCTTCTTTACCATTTGGCTGGCATCTCTTACCTGGCAGATATTAAGCTGAGCCATAAGTTCAGTAGGCCACGACTTTTCTAGCTGCGTGCACAGCATAAGGTCAAATATCCCCTCATGCGTGGAAGGAGTTTCATCTTTCTCCAACCACACATCTAAGTAAGCAGTAAGCTGGTCAAGAAACTGAACGGCAGTCTCTTTTTCCTGTAAACGCACCCTCATGAACTGACTCTTGGCGTCGTCAACTGTGAGACCGTACGCACTGACGTGTGTGGCCTTCATCATCTCATACGTGAGATTGTCTCCACGAATTCTGTGGAGAATATCGAGGGCAGGGCCCGCAAACAGGCTAAAAAACTGAAGCCGCTTAGCTGCATCATCCAGCTGGTACAGTTGAGCCATGTCTTCAAAACAAGCTATGTATGGCTCGATTCACTCGCCTTCCTTGTATGGGGGAAGCTTGATGTGTGGGGTCTCCAGAACATGTGCAAGGAGAGCGCTCGTGGAGCTTGGGCCAGCTGCACCAGATGTGTCTGAAGCCAAGGAATCTCGCTTGAGGTTCAGCACTTCAAGTTCATGTTTTTCGCGTGCTTCTCGCTTGGCACGTTCGTGTTCTCGTTGTTCTCGCCGTATTCACGTTCTCTCTCTCGTTGTTGTAACTCGAGTTGACGTTCTCTCTCACCTTGTTCTTGCTCATATTCACGTTGTTCTCGCTCTTGTTCTAACTCGAGTTCGCGTTGTTTTTGCTCGTGTTGACGTTCTCTCTCATGTTCCTTGCATTGTTTTTGCTCGTGTTCACGTTCTCTTTTGCGTTCTTCATGAGCATCTTGCTCACGTTGTTGCTCGTAATTAAACCATGAGAGGATGTAGTTTTGAATTTTTTCGGGGTCACTAAGCCCCATATCTCTAGCTTCCTGTACATAGACGTTGGCAGCCATGATGCTAACTCAATCTAAGTGAACTAGAGACTCAGTACTGACTGCAATTTTGCAGAGAAAGATGCCAATAATCAAGAATAAAGAATATAGGCACAGGTTAGTGGTGACTAATTTTATCTAATTAAACTGGTAAAGAAAGAAAATTAAACAAACAACTGACTGTGAAAACTATTACGTAAATTAATAGAACTGAATCAATAATCACCAGTAAAATAGTGCCTATAGACTTTAATGATAAATACCTAAGTATGAGTGAGTGAGTATTATCTCGTGAATAACTTTAGAGCTAGGAGTTATCCCGATGAGGTTGCCAGATGTCACAGGGTTTTTGGGAGTATGCAATATTAAAGAATAATATTCAATAATACTTGAGAATAGGACAAAGAACTGACTTGTGAAAATCAAGCAAAGATCACTTTATGGTGGCTTACTTCGCCGATTCTCTGAGGACGAGAATTTATAAACTTTCTCAACAGTACACAGCAGAGACTAATTACTCACAAATGCTGTTTGTTAGTACTGCTAGCCTCACGAGAAAGTGACTCCACCCCTGACAATCAATATCTAATGCTATTAATGATAAACAGGTTCTTGCCGGTGCATTAACTCCTGGTTGCACAACGGATTTAAGTTAATAAAAAGGACTGACCTAAGTACCAGTTGTTAATAATGCAAAGCGTTTATGCAAACTAGAAGCTGTAACTAAAATAAGCTTAATGTGGAGAAGTAAAACATGAGTTTACATTACATTAAGCTCAAGAGAAAAGAACTGTAAATTTATTGATTACAATGAGATAAATTTACGTTACATGTTTGAAAATGAATTCAAAATAAGGAGAACACACTCACTTGCTCACTCAAAAGCTAACTCTTAAGCCTAGGAAAAACGAAAAAAAAATACTGGTCAGAAAAGGGGCTAGGCGGGATGAACTGGGCGTCGTTGCTGAGGAAGGACGCTGCCACACACGCTAAACCTCTCGCCAGCTCACACTAGGTGGGAATTCAGGAACTCGCTGGACAACGGCGGCACTGTTCCACACTGGGCCCAATCGAACCTGCTTACATGACACTCAAATCCTGACTGCATTCAAATTGTAAGAGAGAGGCAAGAGCGGGCCGTACTTGCTAACGGCTAACGAAAAAATTGTGAGCAAATCACACCTATAATAAATCATTCAGCAGAGATGCTAATGTCGCGCACAAAGACGATCACTTATGAAACAGTGGAAAAATGTTATGAAAACACTCCCGATTGGGTGAATACATGGCGGTTGACTGAGTGATACATACTGGGATTCCACTAGAATTTGCGGTTTCCCACAAAGTTCAATGTCACGAGTTTATTTAAATACAGGATTGCGCCAACTCGTGACACATATCATTGTTATAAAATATTCAGGTAACTTAGTGAGCCACGATTTCTTATTATGGACTCGTATTTCCTGTCTCTTATAAGGTATCGTGAAGGAATAAAAAAATACAGTCAGTATGGAAGGAGGGAATAGGTAGGAAATCAAAAAGACTGTGGTGGGAAAGTGACTTGAACGAAGAATGATAATGTCTCTCAAGACTGATGTTGATGATAATGGAACATTTTTCGAAACTGCATGTACGCAGGACTGGAGGAAGAAACGATTAGCACTAGAAGAGGGAGAAAGAAATCAGTAAGGCCTGAAGGGGAGCAGACAGAATGGACAAGACTAGAGGGAGAAGGGAATGGTTGGAACTGAAAGAGGGAAGAAAAATGGCGAACATTGAAGGCGGGAGGAATAAACGGTGAGCACTGAAAGAGGGAGCAAGGAACAGTCAGCTCAACATGTATGTCAATAGGTCGATAGGTAGGTATCTAGGTAGACAGGTAGGTATCTAGGTAGACAGGTGTCACCAGTGACAATCATGTGGATAACTGTAGAGAATCTTTGCACCAGTGTCGGATATCATAGAATTACGTAGATTACTACTGTGGCCAAATGAAGCTAATAATCGTAGCACAGAAGGTTGGGGCGTTAGTTGTAGATTAGCGAAGCACCTATGTCACCAAGATGGGCTGATGCCAAAGTAAAGAGTCGTGAGGTGTTGGATAGCGTGGAGATAGTGTATTTGTGGGTTGTATCTCTCTAGTCATGAGGTAGGTCTTTCTCTGTCTCACCCCCCTCCCTGTCTATCTTGTATGATAAGTGAAGGTGAGGTAGAGATGCTCAGGGGTTAAGGGGTTTTATTGTGACACAGTTATATTGTTCACTGCCTACCCCTGTGATTGTGGTATGGACAGAGTGACGTGTCTCACTGATTGTCAGAATGACAGCTACTGTAATCTCTGGCTGCCAACCTCGTACTCTGTCCCCTACACTCCCCAATCTCCTTCTCTTACTTTCCCCCAACCTCCTTCTCCTACTGATTTCTACACTTGATTTCTGGCTTGTTGACATGTGTGTGTGTGTGTGTGTGTGTGTGTGTGTGTGTGTGTGTGTGTGTGTGTGTGTGTGTGTGTGTGTGTGTGTGTGTGTGTGTGTGTGTGTGTGAACAGTAGTTCTAGCAAGCTTCCGTCACGTGGCTAACTGGCTTGCATCATGTGTTTGACATACATCATGTGTTTGACATACATCATGTGTTTTGACATTCTTGGTAGTCTGGCCCAGGAAATGTTTGTGTGTTCCTGATCCACCTGCCTGTTACTTATTATGTTAGTGTTACATATTGTGCAATGATTATATTAATGCCTATAACTAATACTTATTGTGCTATTACTATTTTCATTTTTATATACACCCTTGCACAAGCTAGGTATAAATTCTTTGATAATCATGACTTTTAGATCTCTGTCACAGTCTAATCTATCACACACACACACACACACACACACACACACACACACACACACACACACACACACACACACACACACACACACACACACACACACACACACACACACACACACACACACACACACACACACACACACACACACACAAAATAGTGTTTGTGTACACAGGACTCTGTGCATGTATTTCTTAACAGACCTCTGAGTCAACTTTTTCCACTGATCTCTTCCCCCCGCCACACACACAAACTTTTCATGCACAGAGGTGTATTGGTCATGAATCACAGCAAAAAACCTATGGTGCCTCTTTTACGGCATTTGTTTCAGAATGCCTTATTCCTGGTTCACCTTTCTCTTAGATACGTTTAAATTTTAGTCTCTTATTATGCATGCAGGTTGCAACATAGTATTACCTCTTTTGTATGTACGTATAAAGAAACAGAAGTGGGAAGACAACAAAAATGAATGGATGTAGAAAAGAAAATCAGAGAAGATAGAAGTGAATACAAGTGAAATGGGAAACAGTATACTAATGACTTAAAAATAATGTGAGGTGTTAAGAAAAATGCGAGACATTATACAGGCAAAATAAAAGAATTAGGGAGGATATACAGAAGAGAAAAGTAGTATAAAACAAGTATGATCATGAGATACTAAGTGAATGTAAGGGAGAGATATATGCACAGGAAGATCCATATAAAAAAAATCCGACTTACATTTCGTCCTCATTCATTTGTTTCATTAGCTCCACATTAGCTTCAACACCCTAACCCTCTCTACACCCATTCAACACGACCGGCATCCTCGCTACACCCATTCTACACGACCGGCACCCTCGCTACACCCATTCAACACGACTTTCACCCTCGCCACACCCACTCCACACGACCCTAATCCTCGCTACACCTTTTCCACACGACCCTCACCCTCGCTACACCCATTCCACACGAATCTCACCCTCGCTACACCCATTCCATATGACCGACACCCTTCGCTACACCCATTCCACACGACTGGCACTACACCCATCTTACCGGACATCGTCATCAACCCTTCACACTAAGCTCACACTCTCACAGCAGTAATATACACCACACCGCACTATGTCATAGGACAGTATCATCGTTCACCATCCCTTCACACTACACCCACACCTTCACCGCACCACATTATTACCCCTTCACGCTACATCCACACCCTCACCACACCACATTATTTCCCCCTCACACTACACCCACACCCTCAACACACCACATTATTATCCCCTCACACTACACCCACGCCCTCTCCACACCACATTAGTTCCGTGTCACACTACACCCACAGTCTTACCACACCACATTAGTTCCCTGTCACACTACACCCACACCCTCACCACACCACATTAGTTCCCTGTCACACTACACCCACAGTCTTACCACACCACATTAGTTCCCTGTCACACCACACCCACAATCTTACCACATCAGATGATCACCCACCCACCCACTCACTGAGTTTCATACCTTATTCAGACTCTTCATCATTCCATCATCATATCAAGTCACTACCCTTTTACACAGCACCCACACCCATACCACACCGCAACATACAGTAACTTCACCACACTTTCAACAATACACCCGCCCCTCATTATACCAGTCTACCGTACATCCAGATCACCACAATAATGCCACAGGCCTGACCTCATCACACTTACCAGACCACTAAAACCACACATCCACTCCCACACCACATCACTCCATTCCATGTTACCCTTTGCCGTCACAACCTTAACGCTAACTCACGACACTTAAATCCCCACCATAACCACCACAACCTGAAATACATCTCTGCCACAGCTACCACAATCCCTCTTACATCCCTGGCAAAACTAACTCAGCCATACCTACACGCCCACCACACCCACACCCCAACACAACCCCACCAACACTGCCACAGTTACTCCCGTGCTCACTGCCTCACCCACACACCAACACATGACGGTAGCCACTGCCCAGATGAGTCCTGCTACCAAGCTTTAGAAGGCATTATGCACTGTACCTGAACATTCTCACCGCCAGAAAGGTGGTGATGGTGTGGGCAGAGGGGACTGCGTGAAAATGTTCCCCTACGTCAACTTATTATCTACAGTATGACCGACAAATTAACCCCTTCAGGCCAAGGACTCTCTCTCTGTCTCCGTCTCTGTCTGTCTGTCTGTCTGTCTCTGTCTGTCTCTGTCTCTCTCTCTCTCTCTCTCTCTCTCTCTCTGTCTTTCTCTGTCTGTCTGTCTGTCTGTCTGTCTGTCTGTCTGTCTCTGTCTCTGTCTCTCTCTCTGTCTCTCTCTCTCTCTCTCTCTCTCTCTCTCTCTCTCTCTCTCTCTCTCTCTCCAACAGACATTTCAATTCGGCTTTGGGTACTGTTTGAAGTGCAGGGACTGGACAGCCTTGGTCAACCCCAGAACTACCAGAGGCCTTTCTAGAGTTAAATAAAATCGTCTCAAGATGGCAAGAATAAAATGCAAAAGATGTCGTCGTTGTGTAGGATGTCTGAGTGGCTGACTCTCATATTTACGCTAACTGCCTTTGTCTGGCGTGGGTCTCGAGTGGACCGCTTCGGTATATTGCGTTTGGGAGGAGCAGACCGAATTGGCAGTAGGACCGTATTTGTGCAAACCCAGTTTCCCGTGAATACAGAAGAGTAATTAAGATGCATAGATGGCGCCTCCGTCTGCCACCTTTGCTTGAAATTAAGAAAAAGAGAAGTAGTCTTTCAAATATATTGAAATTAGTCATTGGGAATTCACTCTTCATGATATTAATATTAAAGTGAATTGCCAATCTCTTCATTGCGGGGTGAAAAGCTATTATTATATTCTAATTTTTCATCGAGTTTTACATATTCCATATATTACACATATGTCGGTATGTGGAAATTATCGTCCTTTGTTTGACAGATGTTTCACTCTAGTTCTAATTGCACATCGAATCTAACAAACTCAGTGTTCATTTGGCATATTACAAACCTAAAAACACCGAAGACAGCGTCGGAGTCCCAGCTGTATATAACTAAAGGGCAACTCATAAACTATTCAAACGTGCCGACTCTCTCTCTCTCTCTCTCTCTCTCTCTCTCTCTCTCTCTCTCTCTCTCTCTCTCTCTCTCTCATTTCAGCTCAAAACACTAATTTTATATAATTAAGGTAACGGTAAGCTACATTTCTTAAAAATGAGGTGCGAAACATATGGTGTTATATTGCATTAACTCTCGTTGTTTACGGAAGAATACGCCTGTATAAAAAATTAGACGAGAACCTGAGTAACTAATGAATCCCCTACTTCTCATTGTCACTAATTCACATCTGGTTTCTCCAATTTATTGTGATGTCAGCATCACAACAGCCACTGTTTCTGTTCCTCGTATAGTTAATAGACAATTGTCACAACATTATCTCTCTGAAATAAGCTAGTCAGTTATAAATTAATATTTTACCAGTGTCTTTTTGAAGAAACTTTTCTTGAGGATAAGTGTTCAGTTCCCAAAGTCAGTGTGTGAGTTGGTGAGGTGGTGTGGGGCACTGACCTGCCGTCAGGTAAGGGTGGGACGGGTTGAATGCCGGTGTCTCATGAATTTGTGAATGGGATGGATATGTGCACAGGGATATTTGCTGGTCCCATCCTGCCTACAAGACTAGTACTTGTGCCGCGCACTGAGCACACACACACACACACACACACACACACACACACACACACACACACCTAGGCCACCCTCCCACCTACACCACCCATTCTCCTATACGTAACACCCAGACCCTTCTCACTTTCACTGCACTACCACCTATATCACCCACTCCGTAACCCTGTCATGTTTATATTAAGGCTAAAATATGAAGGTATACCCCTTCCCCTTCGTTCAAGGTGTAGATAGGGATCTTCATTGGTCACACCTTCCCTAAAACCCAAGTGGCATGGAGATCTCCCTGTGTGCACTGATTTGTTTCTTTAGTAATAAACTCAGGAACTTTGGGAGGACATTCAGGACAACCCCCCATCCCTCACCACACACA
>NC_137053.1:27310586-27398086 GCF_032717465.1 Coenobita brevimanus | reverse complement strand
GATTTTTTTTGTTTTTTTCCTGAGCACTGGAGTCAAGATTACAGTGTTATCCTTCTGACAGCTCACGATCTTCCAAGTGACAACGAACAAGCCATCTCACTTAGTAATTCCGCAGCTCAGGTCCGCAGGTATTCAAATTGATGAACCAAACGTAAACAAATATAATCCGATTATTGCTACTGTCAATAACAGCCTCGTTGGTTGTCACGTACCGTAGTGTAGATAAGACACCAAACCGTAGAGAATTATGTATATGATCGACTGAAGAAGATACTGATAGTTTATAACTGTTCTACAGCCAGACAGAAGAAGTAGTTTCATGAAGTGCCGCACACTTAAATTGTTACAGCACCTAGTTTTCACTGATGTGTCTGGCAAGTAAGTGCCGAAAACGCCTAGTTCTCTCAGACAAAGCAGTTGTTAAAAGTAGTTTTCACTAGGATGCTTAGCCAAAGATAGGTTTAACCTAGTTCTTTCCAGCGTAGATTGAAGCAGCTACTGCCTACGAGTTAATAGCGTACTAGTTGAAAAGTACAGCAAATGTGCCATCTGATTTTGACTAGTGGAAACTAGCTCTAACTGATTCCAGGTGTGTGTGTGTGTGTGTGTGTGTGTGTGTGTGTGTGTGTGTGTGTGTGTGTGTGTATTTATATATCTATTTATCTGTATGATGAGAAAAACAGATATAGCAGAAAAACATGGGCAACTGACGAAACTGATACGTAAATATACAGATGTAACTGAACTAAATAACGGATTCCTAGTGGCAGGTAACAAACAGCATACGACACTGATTCAAGGATAAGATATATGACTAGCAATGGAACGGAAACGGGAAAGAATAAAAAGAGGATAACATGAAAAGGTAGAAACGCAGTAAAAAAGGACATAACATGAGGTAGATAAGATTTAGTTTAAAATCAATAAAACCAAGGACAAAAAGTATACAATTGTCACGCAAAAGACCAATTGGAGTTAAAAACACCATTACACGGTCCTCAGAAAAAGGGGGACTACCAAGACAAATTAGAGAAGCAAAAACTGACAGTGAACAGCGCTATAAAGAGGACAATGGAGAACATGGCGAACTGAGAAAGTCATGTTACAATTAGAACAAAGTGAATGAAGGAGGATCTTCAGATATCAAATGGCCTTGGGTCAGACGGGTACAGCCAGTCCTGAGACATGACAGTACTTTCTCCCAGTGGTGAGTACGATGACAAGCAGCCGACCATGGTGTCGCAAAGGATTTAACAGCATGATGTTTAATGCTGGTTGCTGACGACCAGCAGAACTGCCAGCAAAGAGTAAGAAGCTCTGAGAAGACAGGAAAGAAGTCTGACATGGACACTGGAAAAGAATGTGGCATGATCGTATGGCTGCACGAGCTGCTAAGGCATCAGCGGGCTCATTGCCTGGGACACCAACATGACTAGACACCCAGAAAAACTTGACGGACTTACGCTTCACTGACAACGGAACAGCCATTCTAGAATCTGAAGGAAAATAGATTGAGACCGTAAGGCCGAACGCAACAGCAAAGGGGCGCTGTGAGGCTCTAAAAACAAAACCGAATATTTAGAAGGATATAAGTATGCATCATGCAAAACAACCGACAATGCATGACGTTCAGCTGTTAAAATGTTAAGCCACCGTGGGTAGGCTGTATGCATAAGAGCGACTGGGAAAGGAGACTGCAAATCCAATACCCTAGATGTCTTAAAACCGTCGGTATGAATATGAATTGTAGAAAAGTGTTCACGCAAGTGAGCATAAAGGGACAAACAGAGAGTAGCTGAAGTAGAGGACATTGAACGAGGCAAAATGGAAGAACAGACAGACGGCCGTAGCAAAAGTCAGGGAAGAAAGCTGCTGGACGAAAAAAAAAAACACACACACACACACTGTCGACTTTAAGTGGAAAAAATGCAGGACGAAACTGAACACAAAGAGAATAATGAGGACTGGAGCTGGGGTGAGAGGAGATGTAGCCAGTAACAGAGGGAGATAAGAGGAGGAATTATTGACCAGGAAACTGATGAAGCCAGGTATAATAACGAAGGGATAAAAGTGCCTCCCAATGATACAAAGAAGGGATCCATTACTTGACGCAGAAGCTTTCAATAGGAGAGGATTTAAAAGTACCAAGAGCTAATTGGAGACCAAAGTGACGAACGGAATCCAGCTGACGCAAATCATTAGTGGATGGGGAAATATAAACCCATATTCTATTTTGATAAAAGGAAAAGAGCTTTGTGAACAAGCAGGAGGGTCTTTCTATCTGCATCTTGTGACACACTGAAATAAGTCTGGAGTAAGCGGATGCATTGGAGGGCTACAACCCTCATAGGGGATGCATGTCCCTTCCACGTCAACCGACAGTCAAACACAAAGTCAGGGAACGTAACTGAAGATCGATAAGGGAATGATGTAATGTAAAGAACAAGAGGTTGTGAAGCGATATACTGACGACGATTGAAAATGATTGCACATGACTTTAGAGGTGGAGAACTGAAGTCATGAGTCGTTGCCCAACTTGAGGTTTTGGTAACTGCTGATTGCATAAGACGTTTCAATGTAATCATATTAGAATCAGCGGCAGAGATTGCAAACTGGTTAACATATAAGGATATGAACATACACTTGATGGAAGGGAAGAGACAATACCATTAACAGCAATAACAAAAGGTGTCGTAGTAAGAGCACAGCCTTGTGGAACACCTTCAAGTTGTAGAAAGGAAGTA
Source organism: Coenobita brevimanus (assembly GCF_032717465.1). Lineage (NCBI taxonomy): Eukaryota > Metazoa > Arthropoda > Malacostraca > Decapoda > Coenobitidae > Coenobita > Coenobita brevimanus. Next base: position 27,395,342 of record NC_137053.1, on the reverse strand, counting down.
AATAGTGAATCATGTACAGTCGTCAGCATAAAATCGCTGGAAGTCTACTAGTGTGATGCAAGTCCTTTGACTCCTTTTGTCTGGCAACAATGTAAAGGGACGAGTTGCCACATACACTTTGATACATTTAACGATGTTTTTCAAAAGTGGTACTAGAGACTGCCTAGAGTACAATTCTCGGTATACCGTATTTGATTAGCGTAAAAAAGTGCAAGAGTTGACAGAAAGTTATGGAATGCAGTATGAGCGTAATACTCTGGTATTCTTCATTAGAATAGTGTGTAACCTCCCTTTCCGTCTCTCCTCCTCGCTCCTCCGGAAGTCCCCCCAACCCCTCCCTCTCCCTCCTACCCCCCACTCACTTTCATGACTCTCCACTGTCTCCTCTCCCCTCCCTCTCTACCTTCATTCATTTATCCACGGCTCTAACCCGACTGGCGCATCGCAATTCTCTCTTGACTGTTTTCTGTACCGAGTCTGCCTTATTCCCAGTTGCTTGCAGTACTGCCAACTATATCCAAGGTTTATTATCAATATTCCTTCCTGTTCTAGTCCCATTCTTACCCTCCTTGCCTCCTTCCCACTCCTCTCCAGTTGTCTTTCTGTTCTCCACCCTTTGTCATTACCAACAGCCGGGAGATACTGGAACATTGAGGTCTCGTTCTTGTGATGTATTCCTTGTTAGTATTTATTTGAGTGAGTCTGGAGGTCTGTGCCTATTATATCAGTAGGCAAAATTAAACAAACATCTGTGCCCACTCCTCCTACTTTTCGCCCTCTCTCTTCCCTAAGAAAATGTTCCCATTCTCCTCATACTGTTCACTGAATCATGAAGCAGTATCAGAAACAAAAGTTTCGAACTGCTGCATCATGTGTGGAATAACGAGTGGGAGAAAGAGACCGTTGCATGGCATGAAACTCTCGAATGTTGAGGAGCAAAAGGTTACAGAAATAGACAAGAAATAGAGAAGAGTGCGGTTTATTACGTAGATTAGCGCTGTGGGTGATATAAGGTAGGCAGGGTGGAGAGTGGAGTGGAGATTAAGGATAGCGGGAGAGGGAAGGAGGAGGGGAGGGTGGGGAGGGATAAGGGATGGATACGAGGGAGAGAACAGGAGTTTCACCACGCGACAACATTCATCTGTCGTCTTTTGCACATTTTTACGCTAATCAGATATAAAGAATATTGTATTCTGGGTGATTTATAGTATTAATTCTTATAAACACGTCTTTAAAGCGTATAAAAGCCTGTGTGGCAACTAGTTCCCATACACCGTTGCCAGACAAAACGACCCACATCACACGAGCAGGCTTGCAGCGAATTTGTGCTGACGACTGTACATGGACATAAAATTTTCAGTTCGGTAAAAAAAAAAAAAATAATAAAATAATAATAATAATAATAAAAACACCCATATTATCAACAACACCAAAATAATGAAGTGTAAAGAGAATATTATTTTTCCAGGGGGTATCATAGGCCTTCTCAATCCACAGGAAACAGCTTGGGCGGAGTCATTACGTGAAAACCAGACTAAATAATTATACATTGAGTCTCCAGACGGAATAATGGGCCTAAAGTAAATTGCGACTGCTGGAAGCTGAAAAACTGTGGTAAAAGAGCTTAGAGGGATTCCAAAATCCACATAAGCCTAACACTAAACATACATTCAAGAACCTTACAGAGGCAGCTTGTCAAGGCACTTGGGCGAAACCTTGTGACAAATGACTATCTTTGAATGCTTAAGGAGGGGAATAATTAAAGTTATGCTCCAGGCAAAGGAGAAAGTACCTTCAGACAATACCTTAGTATAAAGTAACAGCAGGGAGAGAGATGTTTCAAAAATTTTTAATGAATGCTGTTGAGACTTTCACTTGTATCCTTACAGGCACGCAGAACATTGCACAACTCATAATGAGGAAAACAGTGCATTAGAAGACTCCACTGAAGGCATCTGAAAATTAAAACACGTTCAGTAACAGAACGAAGGGTATGGAATTCTGTAGTCAGGTGAGAGCCACTGCTAAAATCACAGAAAACGAGAAGCTGTGCCAAGGCACAGGAAACCCGTTCCCGGTAGTCATTTTAGTGCTGATTGTTACGGAACAGAGAAAGATAATGTACACTTTAAGTGAGAATACGAAGAGTCACTACTGTCCCGTAAAGTTCCAGGTTCAAAACAAAAGAGTTAGGTAAAATTACAAGTTAAAGTTTAATGCTTAAATTAACAACAAAACATTCAGGACTCATAAGGATAATGTAATGGCAAAAAACAGGTTAAATATATGGTTAACTGCAATAGCCTCTATTAACACGAAATTAGCAAGAGTAAATTTTATCTAAGTCAGCCCTGATAAAATGAGATACCAGATAATACTCAGTGAATGCCAGATAAATTATTACAGATACAAACTATTATCAAAAATGACTGACACAAAAATCCATACATGAATTACAAAAACTTCACTAAGCCTACAAATTAAACCTATGCTATACAGTACAAGAAAAAATGCAACAACAGTTATACTCAAATTACACACAGCTGCTAGATGGTTGGAGACTTCTTGAGCACTCACAATAATAATAACTGTACAGGGGAGGACAGAGATGTGAACAAAATGAGGAGCAGATCTAAGTGGCAATAATGCAGAGACTGAGCTCATTATATAGGGGCCAGGAGAGCTTGATACAACTTGTAATGAGGACGCGCAAATGAAGCCATGGGGACAAAGAGATGACAATCCCGCAAAGTATAACAGAGATGTCGACTTACTCTACTATAACGGTAGAAGGGGGGGACTGAGGCAGAACACGCTCGTGATCAAACATGCAGCAACTGTGCGTTAAAATTACACAAAGGATGATGAAATCATAGGCTATGTAACACCTCCCCACAAAGAAAAAGAAATTTACAAAGGAAATTTCTTATTACTCTAAACAATCTGTCTAAAGTCTAGATAAGCAATCTGCAATAACATTTTCTTTCCCCTTGACATGTTGTATGTCTAATGAATACTCCTGAAGAAGTAGACTCCATCTTGCCAATCTCTGATTTTTATCTTTAAACTTACTAAGGAATTTCAGTGGGTTATGATCGTATAAATGACTATGGGGTCAAAACCAGAACACAAATAAAATGAAAAATGCTGTAAACCCAAAATCAAGGCCAAAAGCTCTTTCTCAATAGTTGACTAGTTCTTTTGAGGTGGAGTGAACTTCTTACTGTAATAAGATACAGGATGTTCAATACCCTGATCATCCTCTTGCAGCAAAACAGCCCGAGCTCCTGTATCACTTGCATCAACAGCCATCTTAAAAGGCTTAGCAAAATTTGGAGTAGCGAGCACTGGCTGACTTAATAGAATAGCTTTAAGTTTGTTGAAAGAGGATTCACAGTTATCGGTCCAGACAAATTCAACTCCCTTTTTCAGTAGGTCTGTAAGTGGTGATACAAGAATAGAAAAGTTAAGAACAAATCTCCTGTAATAACCTACCATTCCCAAAAATCTTTGTAGCTCTTTCCTACTTTTAGGTCTGGGAAGATCACTTATAACCTGAACCTTAGCTCCTGGTGGTGCAACATGTCCATCACCAATTACATACCCAAGGTACTGAACTTTAGCTTGACCAAACTCACACTTTGATAAATTAGCTACAAGATTAGCATGAACTAAACGGTCAAGAAATTTACTGACATGGCATAGGTGATCTTTCCAGTTGTCACTGAAGATTAATACATCATCAATATAAACAACACACCCTGCCAAACCCTCTGTTACAACATTCATGAGCTTCTGAAATGTGGCTGGTGCATTCTTCATACCATACGGCATTACAGAACATGCAAAAGCCTTTCCTAGTGTTACAAAACATGAGATCTCCCTAGCACGTTCAGTCATAGGTACTTGCCAGTATCCCTTTAACAAATCAAACTTACTTATGTACCTAGCCTTTCCGGTCTTGTCTATGCAATCTTCCACACGAGGGAGAGGGTAAGTGTCTGTTTTGGTTATCTGATTAACACGTCTGTAGTCGATGCAAAGCCTCTGTGACCCACCTGGCTTAGGGACTAGAGTGACAGGAGAACTCCACTCGCTCTGACAGGGCTCAATCATCTTGTGGTCCAACAGGTAGCCAAGCTCCTTCTGGATGAGAGGAACTTTCACTGGGTTCACACGGTAAGGAGGCAATTTAATTGGCTTTGCGTCTTCAACATCGACATCATGCATCAACACAGTGGTTCTTCCTGGAGTAGCACGGAACACTTGCGGGTACTCCTGCAGTAATGCCGAAAACTCCTGCCTTTCCTTGGGTGGTAGATGAGAAAGCTTAGTCTGGAGATCATTCATGATATCAGGATTCTTCCCCAAACTATCACTCAGGCTCATACTGCATGGGAGAGCTTCACTTGCAGACTCGGTGGAACAGCTACAGTGCAGACTGGATTATTTTCATCCCGCTTGTGATATAACTTTAGCATGTTGATGTGACATAGTTGCTTGCTCTTTCTACGATCTGGTGTGGCGATGACATAGCTGACATCACTGAGTTTCTTCTCCACGAAATAAGGACCACTAAACTTGGCTTGAAGAGGTTGCCCATGAACTGGTAGCAGAATCAAAACCTGATCTCCTGGCTGAAAGTGGCGTAACCTGGACTTCTTGTCATACCAAGTCTTCATCTTCTCCTGAGCAGCTCTAAATTCTCTCTCGCCAACTGTAAAGCAGTGGACAGCCGTTCTTTGAACTTCATCACATACTCCAGCAGGTTGACGTCATCTTCCTCCGACAGCCAGCATTCCTTGAGTAGCTTAAGGGGTCCTCTTACTTCATGGCCAAACAGTAGTTCAAAAGGTGAGAAGCCCAGTGATTCATTTGGAGATTCTCTTGCAGCAAACACAACGAATGGAAGACCTTTATCCCAGTCTTTCTGATGTTCCAAACAGTATTTCTTGAGCCTCGATTTGAGTGTTTGATGATATCTCTCCAACGCTCCTTGGGTCTGGGGATGGTAAGCTGAAGACGTGATCTGGGTGATGCCCAACTCTTTCAGAGACTGCTTGAAAACATTTGACATGAAATTACTTCCTCGGTCTGACTGTACCTCCTTGGGCAGAAGAAACTTTTGTGAAGAACCCTAGCATTTCCTTAACCACGTTCTTTTGCTGAGATATTTCTAAGTGGAATGGCTTCAGGATAACGAGTAGCCATATCAATCATGGTCAACACATAAGAAAATCCTGAAGAAGTCTTAGGAAGAGGGCCCACAATATCCACCAACACACGGGTGAAAGGCGCCTCAAAGGAGGAATGGGAACTAGAGGTGCAACCTTTTCAGTCTGATTACACTTCCCTACAACTTGACAGGTGTGACAAGACTTACAATACCAGGAAACATCCCTGAAGATACCTGGCCAGTAGAAGTGTTTCAAAATGCGTGCCACAGTCTTCCTCACTCCAAGGTGTCCTGCCAAACTGGAATCATGAGCCACTCTAATGATATCCTGCCTACAAACACGAGGGATGACAACTTGATGTACAACCTCCCATTCACAGTCGGCTGATGCTGTTGGGGGTCTCCACTTCCTCATAAGTACTCCTGACTTTACATAATAACAAGTAGAAGCACCAGCTGACTCTTCCTCACTGCAAGCAGAGTTAGCTAGACCTTTCAACTCAGGGTCAGCAACCTGCAACTCAACCAACTCTTGACGAGACAAATTATCAACACTACAGAGGTACTGCCTCATCTGGTGAGTGGTCCAAATGAGCAAGAAAAGTGTCAGCTAGGATAACATCATCATCATCCTCTAAATCACCAGTAACTTTAGACTTAGCCCTAGTGACAGCACATGCAGGGAACACATCAGGGACATCACAATCCTGGGACACAGCCGCTGGCTCGCTAGACAACTGAGGAGCTGGACACACTTGACTTCCACCAATATCATTTCCAAGTAAGAAAGTTACACCTGACATTGGGAGTGTCTCAACCAACCCAACCATAACGGAACCATTAACAAAACCAGACTCTAAATTCACTCTGCACAGAGGAACAGAGAAGTAATTATTCCCTACACCTTGTAAGATTACAGTTTCATCAGAGGAATTAAAATTAGAGCCTAGAACACTGCTCAGCATAAGGGATTGGCAAGCACCTGTATCACGATATATTTGAACTGATTTCCTGTCATTACTGTCCAGAGGACTGACAAAACCATCAGACAGGAAATTAGCACATGAATTCTTGAGAGTGTCACCCACGTTACTGCTCAAAAGAGGAGCTCCATCATGAGAATTTAAGTTACCCCTCAAAGCAGGTTCAGTTAACTCAGTTAAAGAATTCTGGGAACTCTCAAGAGTGGACACTAGACCAATTGACTGAATATTTAAAGACTCCTTTTTGTTCACATCACGCTGTCTCCTGAAACATCTCTCCGTAGTATGACCAAGCTTACTACAATAAGTACATTTACTTTTCTGAAATCTAGAGGTGGAGCTGGTATTTACTTCCTGAGAAACATCATCCTTATTCTCTTTCCTGTTACCTGTACTCTGAGTAGAGGCAACGTACTTACTCTCAGCTTTCCCTTTTTCTCTAGAATATCTCTTGTGAGTGAGAACATACTCATCAGCTAAAACTGCAACATCAGACAAATTATCTATTCTTTTCTCATCAAGATATAGGCTTACATCTTTATAAATACACCTTTTGAAGTCCTCCAGCAAAATCATCTGCTTAAATTTACCAAAATCAGAATCCACATTCTTAGAATTTAACCACTGCTCCAACAAATCTTCTTTGATTTTTGCATACTCAACATGGGATTGCTTATCTTGCTTGAAAGTTGTCCTAAATTTTACTCTATAAGCTTCAGGAACAAGCTCATAGGCCTTAAGAATCAAGCTCTTAACTACATCATAATTATCAGACTGATCCTGAGGCAAAGATGCATAAGTTACTTGAGCTTTACCGGTGAGAACAGTTTGAAGAGTACTGGCCAATACTCCTTAGGCCAATTAAAACCTGTAGCTACCCTCTCAAACAACTGAAAATACTTAGTTAAATCAGATTCATTAAAAGGAGGGACAAGTTTAACATTTTTAGCCACATCAAAATCATCAGAGCTAGATGATCCAGTTCCACCTTGTTTCATGCGATACTCATGGTCTGCCTGAATCCTAGCAAGTTCAACTTGTGCGTGAAACTCAGCCTCCTTAACATCAGCCTCCTTAGCACGTGCTTGAAATTCAGCTTCCTTCACACGAGCCTCCTGCAGGGCTAGCTGTAACTTAGCTAATTCAATCTGCGTTTGCTCATTTGGAGGACTTACATTAAACAAGCTTTTATTAATCATGCCAACAATTTGATCTTTAGAATGATGAGAGTGAACTGCAATTCCCAATTGTTGAGCAACAAGCTTAAGTTCATTCTTTGTTCTGTTTTCTATATCACACACTGTTTGCACATTTGACAAAAAAATCTTTGGCTTCATCAAGTGTAGAAATAGTAGCCATCATGAATATATCACAGTCACAAAATATCAAACAATATCCTTATGATAATATCCTGAATATCCTGATATGAGGTCGCCAAATTTATGTTACGGAACAGAGAAAGATAATGTACACTTTAAGTGAGAATACGAAGAGTCACTACTGTCCCGTAAAGTTCCAGGTTCAAAACAAAAGAGTTAGGTAAAATTACAAGTTAAAGTTTAATGCTTAAATTAACAACAAAACATTCAGGACTCATAAGGATAATGTAATGGCAAAAAACAGGTTAAATATATGGTTAACTGCAATAGCCTCTATTAACACGAAATTAGCAAGAGTAAATTTTATCTAAGTCAGCCCTGATAAAATGAGATACCAGATAATACTCAGTGAATGCCAGATAAATTATTACAGATACAAACTATTATCAAAAATGACTGACACAAAAATCCATACATGAATTACAAAAACTTCACTAAGCCTACAAATTAAACCTATGCTATACAGTACAAGAAAAAATGCAACAACAGTTATACTCAAATTACACACAGCTGCTAGATGGTTGGAGACTTCTTGAGCACTCACAATAATAATAACTGTACAGGGGAGGACAGAGATGTGAACAAAATGAGGAGCAGATCTAAGTGGCAATGATGCAGAGACTGAGCTCATTATATAGGGGCCAGGAGAGCTTGATACAACTTGTAATGAGGACGCGCAAATGAAGCCATGGGGACAAAGAGATGACAATCCCGCAAAGTATAACAGAGATGTCGACTTACTCTACTATAACGGTAGAAGGGGGGGACTGAGGCAGAACACGCTCGTGATCAAACATGCAGCAACTGTGCGTTAAAATTACACAAAGGATGATGAAATCATAGGCTATGTAACATGATGTATAAACACAACAGGATATCTGGTCGAAGATGTCACATGTCAAATTTGGAGCAAATCGGGTGAAAAATGACGATTTTATGCCCATTTGAAATTTTAGGCCTGACCCACATGACATTGACCCCACTACCCCTAACTGGGGGATGACCTCCCTGATATAATGAGGCATGTTATAGGATGTAGATTTGAAAGATGCACCTTTAGGTTTTTTTTTAATGTCGATATGACGAATCTGAAAGGAGTTATGGAGAAAAAACTATTTTACATTTTTTGGGCCTACAGCCTGGGTCTTGGCCCAATTTGGCCAAATATTTAACCAGATCAGAAGGTCGTGGACATTTGTGCTGGGAGGGGGTTGGTGATAGCCAATACCCTCTTCAGGCATAAAATGATCCACAGGTATACATGGCGAGTGATGAGAAGGGTGGGTGGTGAACTGAATGAAAGGAAGGCAAAGATTGATTATGTGTGTGTGGATGAAAGGATGAGAAGATGTGTAATGGATGATGCAAGAGCTTGTAGAGGTTGTGGGAGTGGACTTTCTGACCACTACTTGGTGGTGGCCAGAATCAAGATCCAATTAAGATGGAGAAATAGAAGAAGGGAAGGACGGGAAGAAGGAGTATTTGCAAGGAGAGTGGAAAGGTTACAAGAGGATGAGAAAAAGGCAGAATATAAGAAAGAGTGGAGGAACGATTGGGCAAATATGAATTGGAGCAGATGGGGGACGTGGAAGGTGTGTGCATGATAATCACAGAAGAAATATGTGCAGCATGTGATGTGGTGTGTGGGATGAAAAGAAGACGGAGGGGGGTGCAAAGAACCGCGTGGTGGAATGAAGAGGTGAGACAGGCTGTGGCACAAAAGAAGAAAGCATACAATGAATGGATGAGAAATAGGGGCGTGGAAGAAGTTGAGAAGTGGAAGAGAGAGTTATATGTAGAAAGAAAGAGAGAGGTGAAAAGATTAGTATGAGAGAGTAGGAAGAGAGTGGATGAGGAATGTGGAAGGAATTTGAGTGTAAAGTGGAGGGACTGTAAGAAAATGTTTTGGAAAGAGGTGGAGGGGGTAAGACAGGGCGGAAGTGAAGTTAGCAGGGGAGTGAAAGATAAAATGGTAGATTACTAGTGGAGAAGGGAGAAAAAGTGTGGAGATGGAGAGAACACTTTAAGGAATTGTTGAACATAGAGGATGGAAGTAATGCGAGTATAAGTGGCTGGGAAATGGCTGAGAGAAGGAGGGAGGTGAGAAGCCAGGAAGAAATCAGTAGCATAGAAGCTGTGGAAGCAATGAAGAAAATTAAATTGGGAAAGCCCCAGGATTTGATGGAGTGTGTGGTGAAATGCTGAAGCATGGGGGAGAGATAGTAGTAGAATGGATGTGGAAGATGTGCAGATTGGCTTGGGGGGAAGGTAGAGTCCCGGAGGATTGGAAGCCAGGTATAATTATTCCCTTGTAAAAAGGAAAAGGGGAAAAAGAAGTGTGTGGTAATCATAGGGGCATTTATCTTCTTAGTATAATAGGAAAAGTGTATGGTAGGATACTTATTGACAGAGTTAGAGAAAGAACAGAGTAATTAGTTGGAGAAGAACAGGGAGGCTTTAGGAAGGGAAGAGGTTGTGTAGATCAGATATTCAGTCTTAGATCTTTAGTGGAAAAGTTTCTAGAGAAGGGAAAGAAGTTGTATGCAGATGTCATGGATTTGGAGAAAGCATATGACAGGGTGGATAGACAAGGATTGTGGAAGGTATTAAGAATATATGGAGTAGCTGGGAAGTTGTTGAATGCTATGAAGAGTATATATGATGGTGCTAGGGCTGCAGTGCGTGTGGATGGTGAACTGAGTGAATTTTTCTCTTTGAAGGTTTTGATGAAACAGGGATGTGTCATGTCTTCATGGTTGTCCAATCTGTACATGGATGGGGTAATAAAAGAGGTACAAGGTAGGGTAGTGGATGTTGGAGCGGCCCTGGTGAGAGAGGGTAGTGTTTGGAAACTCCCTGTACTGTTGTTTGCAGATGATACTGTGTTGTTGAGTGAAGATGATAGGGAGCTGCAGGGCTTGGTGGATGAGTTTGGGAGAGTGTGTAAGAAATGGAATCTAAAGGTGAATGTAGGCAAGAGTAAAGTGATGGTCCTTGAGAGAGGTGAAGTCAGTGAATGTAGAGCGAGGTTGGATGGTGAGGAATTGGAAAATGTGAGTATGTTTAACCCCCCCCCCATCCCGATGTTTTCTGGGCAGTGGTACGCCCCAGTCCCGACATTTTTGGACCCTTTTTTTTTTTTGGCTCAAACATCTGCTTTTGGTGAGAAACATCGAAAATTCATAGAGAAATCGCTCACCTGAGGTTTAAAATACTCGATCCAGGTAGGAGTACCTCCTTACCTTACATGGTTTTCTATCAGGCTGGCTGCAAAGAAAACGAGTTCTATGGGAGGATAACTATTCCAAACCACTCATAAACGGTATTTATTTATTTGGTACGAATTTATATGTAGTACGAGAGTATATTGGTTTTCAAACGGTAATATAGGCATTAAAAGCATTGTTTCACTCACTAACTCATCACCATTCCCGACCTTTTTTTGCCACATTACCTGATCATCATTTCTGACTGTTTCTTCCTCTAATGTTTGTCCTCCACATTGTCATCGATTGGGGAATCACTCTGGCCCTGAATTTCGTACCGTGGCATGACATGGCTTTACTGGCCATGTCACTGATAACAGGTGAATTGCTGAGAAAAGGTCATGCAGGAGGGGGAGGAGGTCATGCTGGCCATGTGGAGAGGATGGAGGGTGAAAGACTGATGAAGAGAGTGTATGTAAGTGAGGTGGAGGGGGGGGAGAGGAAGTGGGGGTTCGAGGATGAGATAGAGGGATGGGGTGGAGAGGTGTACTGTATGAGAGAGGGGGGTATGAGTTGGGAGCAGGGCAGTGAAATTGCGAGGGACAGGGCGACGTGGAGGCGATTTGTTTGTGGCCACCCCAAATGGGATTGAGGCGTCTGGCGATAGATAGACAGAGAAGGTCGTACGCCATCATTCCTGTAATTTTGGTCAATATCACACCGGTAGTTTTGGCGTAAAGTTATTAACAGACAGACAAACAAACAAACAAACTGACAAACCAAGTGAAAACAATCCCCGTCCCCAAGCCCCTCCAGGCGGGAACGGGTATTAAGCACCCATTGCAGAATCCATTCAGATGGAGTACTGGAGCAGGGGAGGGAGCAGACTTGCCTGCAGTCTTATGAATATGGAACCAGACTGCTTGAACAGGGGAGGAAGCTAACTGCACGAATACAAGAGTTCCAGCTCGCTCTCTTTGCTTCCTTAAACATTCACAGAAAAACAGCAGCCTTCCTATGATGCAGAATAAGATCGAAGAGATGGGCACTGGTAAGTTGTTTATGGCAAAACCTCTGCCACCCAGCATTCTTAACACACAAGGCCATGGAACATTTAACTTTCCACCATGGAACAAATTTAGAAGTAAATGGGTGCAATGTTGAGGGATCACCACATGGGCTGCCCGTGACACAGTATCAGTAAAATAATTAAGCATATCCAGGACACCACAAGCTTGGAAAAAAGGTAAAGATGCAATAAGGTGGAGAAAATAGGCCAGTGAGCTCTACCATAACACCAGCATGGAGGATGTGTAGTGGAGAAAGCAAGATGCAAGGCTTCAGCATCCAGGCAAATGATCACTGCCATGACAGTCCTTTAACCCGCCGCATCCTGGCAGATTTTTCACCAATGAACTCCCCCAATCCTGGCAGATTATCGATTTTTTTTTTTTTTTTGCTAAAACCTCTGCTTTTTATGAGAAACATCAAAAATCCAGAGAGAAATTGCTGACCTTAGCTTAGAAATGCCCAATACAGATGACCCTTCCCTCACCTGGTACCGTGTTCTGTTGAGCCCGGCTCCAGAGAAGACATTTTCTATGGGAAGGGTAAGTATTCCAAACCACTCAGAATAGGTAGATGTTAACCCGTACCATCCCAGGCATTATTGCAATATTATACCCACCCAATCTCGGACCAAAAATGGAAAATAAAATTATTGCATAAAACAATACAAAAAGACATATAAATCAAGGAAAAGACCAGAAAAGTACCCCTTATAGGAAAAATAAGTGCAGGATGGCTGCCCATCGTGTTTCTAGCCCAGTTTCCCAAGCTGTGAGCTACGTTTTACCACCCAGCTGGGTGGGATGAGAAAGAACAGAGGAGGAGAATGGGGGAATCCCCATTCTCAATATCCATCTCCACTGGCTCATATTCCTCCCCAGAAGAGTCATCCAGGTCTTCCTCTTCTATAGAATCACTAAATGAAGGAACAGAGGGTTCATGTGACAGTTTCAACTGCCTTCTCCAGCCCAACAAGGCAGAAAAATGGCGTGACTTCCGCGACATTCTAACGCTGTGACAGACAGTGGCACACTGATGTAACCCAGCCATGCAGAACCAAACTCAGTGCTACAAGTGCTTGTGCACAATGTTGCCAATACATTAAGCTACTCCTTAGCAAAAAACTAGCTACATTGAAGCAGTTAGAGATGCGCTACAGAGCTCGAATTTTGCTGTCGGCATCATCACGACGCTGGGATTACTCACGACATTTTGTACAGTCGGCACCATGCCGACAGCGGGATTGTACAGGTTAATTTATTTGGTACAAATTTATATGTAGTACGAGAGTATACTGGTTTTCTCACAGTAATATTGGTAATATAAGTGTTGCTTCACTCACCAAACACATCAACATACCACCCCCTCTTTGGCAACATTACCTGCTCATCACTTCTGCACATTTCTTCCTCTATCACCATGTAACCTTTGTCCTCCACATTGTCATCGATTGGGGAATCACTCTTGCCTTGAATTTTGTACCGTGGAGTGATATGTCTTTACTGGCCAGGTCACTGGTAACAGGTGAGTTGCAGAGACAATGGTGTGCAGGGGGGGGGGAAAAGTCACATGGAATAAGGCATTGTCCCCGCTTGGCCTCAGGTAGAGGAAGGTGTCCTGCATATATGTACCAAAAATCACACGCAAAATTTGAAAAATGTGCAAATGACGAACCTTGCAATTGCTGCGCATTTATAAACGTCAATGGGAGTCACAATGACAAAACGTTCAGGCGCATATGTACGTCAATGGGACACGGCTGGTTGACAGATGAATGAAATCTGAGGCAAACAAAGGAGAACAAAGGGAGAGGTCAGTGCAAAGGAAAGAATGGTTCCAGACACCGAAACTGGTATGGTCGCCTGTGTTAAGAACAAGATCATGAGTGGTGCTAAAGGCCTCAAGTAAACAGCCACGGGGATTGATGACAGTGTCGCACCAAAGGGTAAGCCTGCAGTTAAAATCTCCAAGTAAAACATGGCGAGAAGGGTAATGAGACAACAAGACTGCCAAGGCACAGAAACTTATAGGTACAAAGGGAGAAAAATAGACAGAAACAATCATTATCCAATGACCAAGGAACACTCACAGCAGAGTACGTGGAACAGAGGTATGGAACAGTAAAGGATCATTTGGGACAGTATGATACAGCAAAAACAGAGGTGCTAAAAGGGGAATGAGGGGAGCTAAATAATAATAACTGGATAAAGAAACAGGCAGTTGAATTAAAGGGGTCTGTTGTAAACAAACTACTGCATGTTGGTGGACGGACAGGAAATAATGTAAACCATTAAGTTAGACATAAAAACCTCGTTAGTTTCATTTTAAATGGGCATAGAAACAAAAAGGTAAAAAAAGAAACAGTAAAAGATTAGATTTTAAAAATTGTGGTAGAAAAGGAATACTTGAGTTTTGTGATAAAAGTCAGGATGGAAAGCTGCTGGTGACCACAAATGGTAGGAGTGGCCAGAAAAGCAGGGGTTTAGTTGTAGACTGTGACTTGGCCCAGACTGTGGAACAAGTTTAGAAGCAGACTGAGACACAGGCATAGTAAGAGACTTGGTAGAATGTAAGAAGGAGAGAGAGGAAGGAGTCCACGGGGAATAGAAACACACACACACACACACACACACACACACACACACACACACACACACACACACACACACACACACACACTTCTACCTGATGTTTGAAAGAAAACATTGTTCCTCACTTGAATAAAGGAAATAGACAAAATCCACATAACTACCGTCCAGTATCATTGACCAGCTTCGTAAGTAAGATATTAGACAAGCTGATAAGGAAAATTTGGGTAAATCATCTGGAAAGCACAATATGAAAACAGAAAGACAGTTCAGTTTTAAATAGGGAAAATCTTGTGTTACTAATCTAATAAGCTATATGACAGAGTTAGAAAAGAGAACGATGCATAGACAGCATCTATTTAGATTTCAAGAAGGCATTTGACATAGTACGACATCAAAGACTTTTACTGACACTGTACCAGCAAGGAGGAATCCAAGGTAATCTGTACTGTCAAAAGCAAGATTTTCTCAGAAAAAGGGAAATGAAAACAGTATAAGGGGAAATTGCTCATCATGGAGAGAGGTGACTAATAGAGTTCCACAGGGTTCAGTGCTGGCACGTTATGTTTTTAGCATATATACATCACACAGACAGCACCACTGGAGATGGAAGCTATCTAAATATGTTTGCTGATGATGCAAAAAATCAAACAGACTGTTGCAGAGAGCTACAAGAAGAATTAATTAAGCTTCATGAATGGAGCAGTAGATGGCAAATGGAATTCAGTGTGGACAAACGCCATGTAATCAAGTTTGGTAAAAGTGAAAAAAGACCAGAATGGTAATATAAGCTAGGAAGTTCAACCCTATACATATCAATAAAGGAGAAAGACTAAGAAGTGATTATCAGTAACTGACTTTCAACGGCTGACCACATCAGTAAGCAGGTACGGAATCATGTATACACTGCTTACAAATATGATAGTAGTATTCACATATAAATGAAGATATGTAGATAAAGGTAATCACATCATTCATTGGACCAACTCTGGAGTATGCATCTGTAGTCTGGAATCCACATCTGAAGGAACACGTAGATAAGATTGAAAAGGTACAAACGGCTGCTAGATGGGCACCAAGCATAAGGGATCTAAGCTATAAAGAAAGACTAGAAAAATTAAAACTATCGTATTGCAAGAGAGAATGAAAAGAGGAGACATAATTCTGCTATATAAATGCATCACAGGAAAAGAGAAAATAGACATATGGGGAAGCAACATCAAGAGGACACTGCAAAAAACTGTTCAAAAAGAGAGGTGATAAAGACGTAAGGAAATTCAGTTCCCCAAATAGAGCAATTAATCAGTGGAATGCACTACCGAATGAAATAGTGTGTGCCAAAACTACTCATAATTCAAAGATATGTACGATAAAATGGTTCAAAACACGGGACAGTACGAGCTTGACTCATTCCTGTAAAGCTGCCATTAGGTAAGAACAATTAGATAAGAACACTGCCAGAAAAAACATTTAAAAATGAGTACAGCTAGAGCAAAGCAGAAAGATACGTGTGGGTGGGAAGGAAGGAGAGGGGGTGAGGAGGGGAAAGGAGTCTTGGGGGGCGTGGGGCATCGAGGGCCGAGGGCGGGGAAAAATTATATTCTGCATACTCTACCACCACGCGCGGTTACTAAGGCGTCCATGCGACAGGTAGCGTCGTGGTGGACAACTGTAAGAGGCACTTAGCACTAACGGGAATGTGATGCAGGAGGCAGAGGGCTTGGGGAGAGAAGTCGACTTGGGGAAGTAAATTAGCAGAGGAATGGAGTTGGGAAGTAGATCAGTGATAAAGGAGTGGACTGGGATGGTGGGATGATAGTAATGGTAGTGATAATGTGTGGTGGAACAACAGAAAGAAAATAAAGTGAGGAGGTGGAATGGTGGTGGTGGAATGGACTGAGGAGGTGGATTGGTGGTACTGATAATGACAAGGATAGGTGGAGTAGCTGGAGAGGTGATGAAGTACTAATAATGGTGGTGGAACAGTGGTGGGGGTGGTGGAACAGTGGTGGAGGTGGTGGAACAGTGGTGGAGATGATGGAACAGAGGTGGGGATGGTGGAACAGTGGTGGAGGTGAAGGAATGGTGGTACAGATGGTGAAAGAGAAGTAGTGATGATGGCATGGAAGTAAAGATAGTGGTGTAGTGGTAAAGGTGGTGAAATAATGGTAGAAAAGAATACTTGAAATAAGATCAGTGACAGAGATGACTTTAGTGATAAAAGATTGGGTTCCTGGCTGCCTAATCCCGAATTCGATACCACTTGTTGTAAAGCTGGAGACAGTTTTCGGGTTCAATTGTCGGTATAAAAGTTAGCTGGTCCTGCATAAAGTTTTCCCGACTCTTTTAATCAACACCCCACCAATATCAGCCGGAAAACTGAAGTGACATGTGCTGCAAACGCATTATTATTTTAGTAATATGTACCGGAATATTTCACAGATACCCGTATAAAAATTTTTTCATGCGAATCAGAAATAAGGCAGGTTGTTGTACATATTTCTCGTTACTCATTTCCTTACCGGGACCTAATACTTTGATTTAACATGCATACGTATGTAAGCGTTGATCCTTGTGTGTGTGTGTGTGTGTGTGTGTGTGTGTGTGTGTGTGTGTGTGTGTGTGTGTGTGTGTGTGTGTGTGTGTGTGTGTGTGTTTTAAATTGTGAGAGACGCAAGCAAACAGAAAAGCACATTGCATTCTAGGGTTTTGTGTGTAAGAAACATACATATTTTGTGTGTGTGTGTGTGTGTGTGTGTGTGTGTGTGTGTGTGTGTGTGTGTGTGTGTGTCAAAAAAAATTTTGAGTAATTTCTTATCTCCCACAATCTCATTGCAAAGGAATCTGGAATCTTTCACAATCGGTCGTTTTCATTTCTCAAATAATGAGCGACGCTTTATTTTCACATATTTCTAAACAATGTAACGTCATGATTATTCCATTATAAGGCGGACTATACGTACGTATTTCTCTGTGTAAAATTCAATATCGCCTATAAAATATTCACACACCGCTGTTTTTTCCTGAAAATGTGAATAATAATGAGCCAGCATATAGGACACTGATTTAGAACCTCATTTCCCAAACTGGCTGTCTGAATGTAAACTAAATTACAGAATACCTTGTCTAACACCAGGTCCATTTTTGCTCTAATTGTATAGTTTTGTTTAGCTTCTCTTCAATCAAACCTTTTTTTATGAATATAGAGATAAGAAGTAGGCCTATTTTCTTATTGTTAAACATCGTTTAATTGTTTAGTGAGTCAGAAAGCTTATGATAAGCTTGTTGCATGAAGTTTTATGAATGACGCAATTAGGCCTAGTTCGTATAAGGACTTGGATATTGCAATCAGCTTAGTATTTCACCCACATCGCACCTTCCCACCCTACACCATAAGGAACAGTATAACTAACACTACATCCACCCCTCCCTACCATCACACCAGCAACCACATCCATCCTGTCCCTTCCACCATACCAATCCATTCCCTACCACGCACTAATCACCACACCCACCCTTCTTCTGTACATTTCAAGCACAATTCTCTGCCTCTGCTTCACCACCTACCATCCCTACACCTCGCTCCTCCATAACTCCTCCATACAAACACCACCACCACCACCACTACCACCACCAAAACTTTCAGCTACTTTGGCGTCTGTTCGCAACATCAGTAAGTGACAATCCCTGGAAAGTTTCATAACGTCAAAAGGTTATGCCAACATTTTATTGTTTATTCAGTTGAGAGTTAGGTTGCAGTACAAGCTGCCATAAGTCATTAAGGATGGAAAAGGTGTAGGCCTGTTCACCAAGTGGATCAGCGAAAGGACAGGAGACCCGAAGATGATGGTGAACATTGAAACTGCCTAGGTTGATTTCAGAGAATGGAGAAATTGATGAGATGTGTTCCATCTTAGAAGTAAGATAGCCAAAGAATTTTTCATCTACAGCAGAATTAGGGGATTAGTACGTAGCACAAATACATTTAGTCAGAGAATGACAGAATAGCCGAAGCTAGGGAGCAGAGAATTCAGAAGATTCAAGTTCAGGAACACGAGAACAAGATATGATGTTGCGTACACATACACAAGAGCCACCTCTGACATTGAGGTGAGTACGGAGAAAGAAGGAGGAAGTAGAGAAAGGTTTGTTGTAAGTCACCTCAGAGAACTAAGCCTCTGTGAGGAAGAGAAGGCGAGGTTTAGAGGAAGAGAGGTGGTGCTCTACAGAGAGAAAAGTAGAGGAAAGGCCATGAATACTGCAGAAATGAACAAAGAGCGAATCAGACAGTGGTTCCATGCATCGCACTTGGCCGTCACCGGGGCAGGGGAAGGTGGTGGAGGGCTTGTATCCCCCCCCCCCCGGGACTCAGAGACTGGGTGCTTGGATGCCATTTTTGCTTATTTTGGAAGAGGAAGTATGGTGTGTAATTGCATGAAGTTTGGATTTGACAGCTAGGGGAAATTGTATAGGACAGTATGCTGGCCTACTGTCTGTTACTGAAACACTGAAAAAGTTCAGCAAAAGGGTATGGTCAGAAGCTAGTCCCGAGAGCTAATGAAACGGGAGCTCCAGCTCTCCCTGTCATCAGCTTTCTATCCACCTCCGGAGCACCAGCCTGTTCTACGGGTGCAAAAGTCTCTCTCCTTGTTTGTTGGAGATTTGTGTATAATCTGATTATTAGTATTTCCATGTAATAAAGGAAAGGAGTAAATATAGTGTAAATGCTAATCAACATTTGTAGGTGGTCAGTATGTAGGATGACCAGTCGCTAACAGTAAACTGGAATTTACGCCAATGCGTCAGGTATCGTCCATTTCCTCTCGAGATACCAGAAAAATTGTCAGAAAGAGAACTAAGAGAAAGGTCAGAAATTTGGTTACACGGATGGAGGTTCCCAAGGTGATCGTTCAGGCATATTTTTACGACAAAGGAAGAGTGACGTCCACATTCAGTAGAAAAATCGAAGGAATATCAGATTAAACAGCTACCTCAATGCCCACCTCATCCTCCGTCTATCAGAAAGGGATGGTGAGGAGGGAAGGAGGTTGGATCTTACAAAGGAAAGCAAACAGCAAAAGACATGTTGGTCCTTTCGAGACTGTTTAATAGGGTGAAAGTTCTACCTAATAAAATTATTCCTTGAGTTAAGGACATGGATAGAAAAGCAGAAGGGATAGAAATCTAAAAGAAAACAATTGCAAAAGATTATATGTACTATGAAACACAGAAAAACGGCGGAGAAAGACGGGTGGAAGAAGAAGAAAAGAACTTTATGTACAGTACAGCTATGTACTGATACGAAATATATTTGATACTTAGATGTGAGATGGAAAAAAAAAAACGGCGACTTAAAAGAAGTAAATCTGGAAAAGTAAATTATCTCTTCCACCCAATATCATTTTTTTTTCTTCCTGTTCTTTTCCTTGTCTCACTTTTTTTTTTCTTCCTCCTCGAAAACGTCAATCTCTCTCTCTCTCTCTCTCTCTCTAGGTTGCTAGCTATATATATATATATATATATATATATATATATATATATATATATATATATATATATATATATATATATATATATATATATATCTATCTATATACCTAGGCTGCTTCCCCCAAGGAAAGGGAGGTAGCCGAGACAGGACGACTCACTCTCCATTTACTCATCCATTCAAACACATTCATTTGCATCTTAGCCCCAAAGGGGAGAAAGGACAGATCCTCACCGCATCACACCGCACAAGGGTCAACTGCGCAATGCAATCAGTGACATCCACAGCAGGGCCCGACAGCAGAACTGGTGTACCCCTGCCACATCATAACAGACCCATCCCCTTACCCGCACCTGACCTGACTAGCTGATCAGACCAAATGCGGGAGAATATCCCCTCAGGGCTGCGTCATCACTTATTCATTCACAATTTCTCTCCATTTATTTCTGTCACGCACAGCCACTCTTCCTTGCTCAACAGACATCCCTCTCGCATCCAGCGCTCTCTTCACACTGTCCATCCATCCTATTCGTGGTCTTCCTCTCAGTCTTACACCTCTCACATCAGATCTAGTTATCTTTTTCACCAATCGCTCATTATCCATTCTCTCCATATGCCCAAACCATTGCAACACCCTCTGCTCAACTCTACCAGCCATCTCCCGAACAACTCCAGTTCTCCTTCGCACTTCATCATTTCGCACCCGATCCATACGCGTCACTCCACACATACTCCTCAGACATCTCATCTCCATTACATTCAAACTTTTCCTCTCTGCTACACCCATATTCCATGTTTCAGCCCCATATAATGCAGTCGGTACCACAACACCCTCATACAGCCTTCTCTTTACATCCATTCTAAGCGAACGACATTTAAACACTTTTTTCATTCCTCCCAGCACCTTTCCTACTTCATTTATTCTAAACTTCACTTCTGCATCTATTCTTCCATCCACAGCAACATGTGACCCTAGATATTTAAAACAATCTACCTCCTCAAGCAACTCACCATTCAAAACTATATTCATCCCCCTGCCATCTATCAACCTCGTACACTTCATCACTTTACTCTTATTCTCATTTACTTTCAATTTCCTCCTTTCACACACCCTTCCAAACTCCTCTACCAACTGTCTCAATCTCTCCTCTGAATCAGTCACCAGTGCAGTATCATCTGCAAACAGCAGCTGCTTCAGATTCCACTCTCCACCATCAACATTTACCAGACTCAGACCACCTAAAACTCTTGCATTCACCTCCCTTACAACATCATCCATGTAAATATTAAACAACCAAGGCGACATCACACATCCCTGTCGCAGCCCCACTCTCACGGGAAACCAATCACTCACAGCATTTCCCACTCTTACACACGCTCTACTATTTACATAAAAACTTTTCACCCCTTTTAGTAACCTACCATCAAGTCCATACAATCTTAAAACAGTCCATAAAGCCTCCCTATCAATTCTATCATACGCTTTCTCTAAATCCATAAATGCCCAAAACACATCCTTGCCTTTCGCTAAATACTTTTCACACACTTGTCTCACAGCAAACACCTGATCCACGCATCCCCTCCCTCTCCTAAAGCCACACTGCTCATCACTAATCACTCCCTCTGTACCCTCTCTAACTCTCATAATTAACACTCTACCATACACTTTACCTACAACACTCAACAGACTTATACCCCTAAAGCTAGTACATTCATACTTATCACCCTTGCCTTTATACAACGGGACCACACAAGCACTTGCCCAGTCAATTGGCACCATACCTTTCTCAAAGCACACATTCAATAATCTTACTAACCAGTCAACAATAGTCACTCCACCACCCTTCAGGCATTCCACAGCACACCCATCCATACCTGCAGCTTTCCCTGTTTTCATCTCCTTTACTGCCTTCTCCACTTCCTCCTTCGTGATCAAAGAATCATTCAACTCTCCCAACACATTTATTCCTTGCACTCTTCTATCTGCCACAATCTCAGCCACCCTTTCCTCCTCTACATTTAACAATCTTTCAAAATACCCTGCCCATCTCTTCCTTACTGCATCCATCTCAATTAACATCCTTCCATCCTCTGCTTTTACTCGTTCTTCCTTCCCAGACTCTCCCTTTCGCACCCTTTTCACCTCCTTCCAAAACATTTTCTTATTCTGTTGAAAATTCTCTGTCAGCCGCCTACCCCACCTCTCATCTGCTGCCACTTTAGCATCGCACACAGCCCTTCTCGCTCTATTCCTCTTTTCCTTATACCTTTCATATGACATCTCATCCTTCCTCTGCAGCCACACTTCATATGCACGTCTCTTCTCAGCCACAGCCATACTTACTTCCTCGCACCACCATTCACTTCCTTTTCTTACACCACCACCCACACGTCTCACACCACACACCTCTTCTGCATGCCCCACCACAGCACTCTTAAACAACTGCCATTCCTCCTCCACGCTGCCATTTTCCTGATCTTTCACTGCGTTCCACTCATCTTTCAATTTCTCCTGATACTCTATCTTTTTCTCTCTTTTATCCAACTCTTCCTCTTCCTCTACGTCATCCATGTTTGGTTTGCAGATATTATAGGGTTGACAGCGCCCGTGTGGCACTGCTATCACTTTTCAAATGGATAGTGATAGTGATAAAAGGATCCACTCACACCAGGTCAGCCAGGCAGGCAAGTTTGCGCAAATGAGAGGTGAGACGTGACGTCATGTGAGATCCAAGTGTGGACAAAACAAGCCACGAGAAGAGAAGTTCAGTCCATTTGTGTACTTTCCTTATATCACATTACGTTTTTTAAAATAATTATTAGCTGATATATTATTCTTTGGTAGACTGTTATTACTTGCCAAGCAGCACAGTGTTCGGAAGACTACTTGGCTGTGGCAGTAAACAGTCTGTCGTGCTCGGGAAGAATATAAGATATTTCCGATTTCCGGGAGTGTGTGTGTGTGTGTGTGTGTGTGTGTGTGTGTGTGTGTGTGTGTGTGTGTGTGTGTGTGTGTGTGTGTGTGTGTGTGTGTGTGTGTGTGTGTGTGTGAGAGAGAGAGAGAGAGAGAGAGAGAGAGAGAGAGAGAATTAGCTAACAATAAATTTGGAGGAACTTGTGTTCTTATATATTCATTAATCATTATGACATTTCATGCAAAGGTTTGTCGGTGTACTGAAGCTTTGTTGAGCTATATGTTCATTAATCATCATAACAATTTGAATACTGAGAATTAAGTACGTCAGTGTAGGCTACTATAAAAATTCAGAGACCATCCTGCACTCCCATAAAAATGTTGGTAATCAATAATTGATCGTATGTATTCTCGTGGCCAAGTTATGTCTCTACCATTTTTTTTTTTTTTTTTTTTTACCGAAGTGAGACACTGCTTACCTTTTAAGGTATCTACAGTGTTTCTCTCGACCCCTTACTAGATAGCCTACCAATATTCTCTATAAGAACTATTAGTGAAAGTAAGGTAACTAGATTAAAGAGTGAATAAATGTAGCATGAAGGAAGAATTGAGTTTCACAAGGAAATCTGAAAATAATAAACACTTCTGGATAACAACAACCAAAAACATTGAAAGAGGCTGAGTAAGTGAGTGGAAAGAGTGGCTAAGGAGGTTGGTGAGTGACGTCACTGTGCAGGGTGAGTCTATTTTGGTAACCTGGCTGGCTAACCTTGTGTGAGTGGATCCTGAGTGATAACATCGCCAAATCTTTTTACCTGAATGGATAACTTCTGCCTCTGTCCCAAATTATTTTCCTTATTATTCTATCTTTACGGAATGCAACCATACTCTGTGATCAATTTTGGCCACAACAATGACATGTAGATGCACGAGCATGCCTCCCGGGACTGCTTGATGAACGTCATAAAGTCTAGTTTGATTAGCAGACTGCTTGTGGAACATCATCATTCCCCTTTGTAAGCATACAGTGACCGGCATGGTTTCGTTCTGTTATTTCCTAATTTCTCCTTAAGTTTTGCTGGAGTTTCTCTAAAACTTCATAGAATCCAAATAACACAGAAGATATATCAAATGATATGAAGAACAGCGAAGAATATTCGTAGTCATAGCATGGAAAGTTGACAGAGTTCCAAATCAGGCCATTATGAATGTTTAGGGAGGTTGGCGCCAAATATTACACCAGCGGCCAGTCACTGCCTGGCCTACAAGGGGGAAACATGACAAGTGCAAGCACTGCAGCAGGCCTGCTGGTGCACCTAGACTTATTATTGTCCGGTAAATGGATCAAAGATTGTGATGGTTCGGGTGGAAGTTGATCACTATACAAAATTTTCTGTTGCAAGATAAAAAGCTATGACATTTTTCTTAGGGCCGCCTTCCTCTTCGCACTGAGACCTGGTCTGGATGGTCTTCTTTCGTGCAAGATTTCGTTCCCATTGGTTAAAACTTTGGTTGTGCACATTGTTGTTGTCTGAGACCCACAGGAACTGCCTCTTCCATTCTTGGGAACAACCCGCAAGGTTGCCATTCTGCCTAAACCTTGATTCAAGGGAGGTCTACCATTGCCAAATTTCGTGTTAAGTATACAGTTCTTGTCGTGCATGCTGGCGTTAACAGGAACGTCCCCTCCCTTTTCCAAAGAGCTCATCCCCGAGGGACGCCATCCTGTCTAAAACTTGGACCAGATCCCTGTCTCTTTTTCCTAACACCCTCCCCATACTGCCTGGACCCATTCTTCAGAAAGATACAATAACACACTGAGCGAGTTATTAGGCAAGTGACACAGTTAGGGACACTGTATCTGAACGTCCACGTGGGTGAAAAAAAAAATGCCTATCAAACATGCTGCGATCAGCTTCATTATTTTACTGTGTTTATGAAAATATTTCCACCCATTTGTGGTGCAGCTCATAATCCATTTTATTTCATTTTCGTTACCTTTGCCTGATATTAGCGCTGGACCTAACAATCATATTACAGAACATTTCCCACGATTACAGTTATGTTCCTATATGAGTATTAACGTTGAACATCAGTGAGTCTCACCAGAAGATTTCTGCCGGATCTGATATAAACACGATGTCACACTGCAAATCTTTAATGGACCAGGTACTCTTCATCAGTACTAAAAGCTTTTCTTTCCCATTTAAGACAAAATATGATACGCTTTGTTTCTGCTAAATTGTATCGCCTTATCGCACTCCCTTCTTTAGTCTTGAATTGTCTGTATCCCTGTAATACTATTTGCATGGATGTTGTGAACATTGTGAAGGTGAGTTCTTTCCAGTAAGTAAATTTTCACCTTCAGTGCGTAATGAGGTTTAGATTAGTTCTTAATCTACCGAGACAAAGGCCTTATCGTAATATACGAAATCTGTAACTAGAGGCCCATCATATTCCTTGGGTGTTTCAATTAAACAGTCATTGCATTTAGATGATTTAAAATTCAGTGGCAACAGTTAAGAACTGCCTGCTGTCGTATAGCTGGGTTTCATCTCAAATGTTACCTAGACGTTTCAGAACTTTTAACAAGGATTTGGGTATATTTGGTAATAAACTAATGGGCTGATTTATACTGGTTTTCTCTTTGCCCTTAATGTAAATAAAAATAACTTTGACAGTGCACCATGTTTTCAGTACATTTATCGTATGCATACAACGAGTAAAATAACTGAGCCAGTCAGCAATACACTTCTGCTCCAGCGTCTTCCAAAAATCTACCACTGGTCGTCTGTGGAGTTCCTTTAGTCAATTACTACCACATCAGTTTTAACCTCTTGTACTGTGCTGTTGTCTGTTGATGCTCTTGTTGATGAAACTATACCAGTTGAAGTGTGTAATTCTTTGTAAAATTTTGCTCTCTCTCATTTTGTCTTTGCACCTCATAAGGGCTCCACTGCTATTTTCCAAAGAAATAATTTGCTTTCTCTCTAAGGCCTGCGTGGGTTGTATTCACCTGGAACTTCATTTTTAAAATTATTTCTTCAGTCATGCCCCTCATCTTCTTCCTTATTGTTTCCCTTTGCTGTTTATGGAGAAGTTTGCTCTGTTCAACGTTCTTAATTTTGTGTCTTATTTTGATATGGATTGTTTTCTCTTTCTTATGGGATTAGTTGTTACCGAACAACATTTTCTCTCTGTTGTAGTGATGGTGCTTCCTTTTTTCTCTGTTGTTTCCTTAATTACATTATTCATACTGTCAGTATCGTTCTTACCATTACTGAAAGTTTGGAATCCGTCTCGACTCTCCAGATGGAAGCCAGGCATACTTTTGTTTACCTCCTGTAAACATAATAGTTTTCTTGAAAAAGTTTTTTTTTTTTCCTTCCTCTCTGAAATTG
Organism: Coenobita brevimanus; assembly: GCF_032717465.1. NCBI lineage: Eukaryota > Metazoa > Arthropoda > Malacostraca > Decapoda > Coenobitidae > Coenobita > Coenobita brevimanus. The sequence continues at coordinate 27,369,139 of NC_137053.1, read as the reverse complement.
AATCTACATGTAGTAGTGCAACCAGCCTCTTTGTGGTCGCTTTCCTTACAAACTTTTTTTTAATGACTCGAACGTTGGGATTACAATGCCTGTATTTACCACTTTAAAGTCCAATTCGTTCTTCATGTCACGATTCCACCAAGTCCACTTACTATCTTTTGTCTTACAAAGGAACATGTTCATCTTGCTCATGCATTTTCTTGGGTCATTTCTATGTCTTACTACAGTTTATCCTATACATGTTTTTCCAGCCATGGTCTTATCAACTTTGGCCTTGCAGTTTTCAACAAACGGTATTTCATTTTTTCTTGTTCATTTACCTGGCTGACGTCATCATAGAATGTTTCAGTCTCTTCAATCGAGCATTGGGAATTTGGTATATAAACTTAAAATATTTTGCGATTTCATCTTTTGAATAATCTCACCATGATCGAAGGTTACCTGTCAGATACATGACGGAACTTCAGTACATTAACAACTGTCTCCCACTGAGCTTCGAAGCCATCTCCACTAAGCTTTTTGTTCTTTTTCCGTGACTGTCCTGTAGCTGGAAGACTTTTCCTATTTCTAGTGGATCTCATATTGTCCCACAGTATTCTCGTCAGTGTTATTAGCTCCGCCAAGGACGTTATGTTTTATATCGCGTTGGTTTATTTGTTTGTCTGTCTGTCTGTCCGTTAGCAGGATTACTCAGACAGTTATGAACGGATTTTTGTAATATTTTGTGGAAGGGTGGGCAATGGGCCAAGGAAGAAATTATTAAATTTGGAGGCGAATCCGGATCCGGAGTATTCCGCACAATATCTCCAAAAGTTTTAAAAGAATTTCAATGAAATTTTGTGGAAAGGTGTACCATGGACCAAAAAAGAATTGATTAATTTGGCGGCGGGTCCGGGGCCGGATCCGGATCCTGGATTACTCATAAAGTTATGAACGAATTTTGATGAAACTTTGTGGACAGGTGGGCTATGAGCCAAGAAAGAAATGATTAAATTTTGGGGCGGATCCAGATCCGGAGTATCCCGTACAATATTTACAAAAGTTCTCAACGAATTTCAATGAAATTTTGTGGAAAGGTGGACCATGCATCAAGAACGCTTTGATTAAAGTTGGGGACGGATCCGGATCCTACTGTATATCCACAGATCCGGATCAGGATCCTTTTCAATAGCAACGGCATTGGCGAAGGTATGCGCTCTCTGAGCGCTTTCTAATCTTATTGTCATATTTTTCTTGCCTGCGATCTTCTGTGAGAGTTGTGACATTGTAGGTGGATATTATAAATGTCTACAGTTTGTAGGTCTTCAAAATTACACACACACACACACACACACACACACACACACACGGACAGACAGAGAGATATAGTCATAGATACAGACAATATGGTAGGCGATGATGGCCAGCTCTAAGTGGACCATTGCGGTCAGCCTGTACACACAAAGGAGGACCCTTATCTGGTTAGAGTCTAAAAATACCATCTCTTGTCCCTGTTTGGACACAGACTAAACCATCCAGACAACAGAAATAGCTCGATGCTTTCATAAACACAATAAACATAAAAAAATGTGTAATTTTTTTTTTTACAAAACCTCCCATATTACGTACTGATTTCTTCGTAATACAAATATCTAGTTATATCAAACCACTCCAGCATCACTGGAATTTGGAGGGGTGAAAATATGGATTTTATTTTAATAGTGCGATATATTTTCGTTCTTCTGCTCAGTTTTCACTGGTGTGCGCACAGTCATCTTGCAAAATATTTCGCGCTTCATTGCGAAGCACAGGATGGGTTTAGGAAGCTATAAAATGTATTTCCAGGTACGCCAGACGTTTCACTTCAATTTGGTAAGAAAAACAATCAGTATTCGAAATATGAAAAAAATGGTGGAGGGGCAGGCCACTGGGCCCCGACAAATTCCAAACCTACGGCCACGGAGGAGCTAAGCAGGCCGTTGCTGGGCATTGAGTAGTTGCCTGGCAGCCAAAATCTTGCAATCACAACTAGGTCATAGGCTGGTCATTGTGTCCAGGTTTAGTCAGAATTGGTTAATTTTGAAGTGCAGAAATGCCTGCCTCAATTAAAACAAGAATACAAGATTACAAGATCACAAGAAAGAAAGAAAGAAAGAAAGAAAATGATTAACAATGAGGGCATCATGGAGCTGGCCAATATAGATACACACTGTATATCCAAAGTGTGAGGGTCTTAGCGCATTTGAGCCAGGATGACACATTTCCGCCTGATCGTCAGTCGGTTCGTGCTCTAGCGGCCACAATTGTAGATCGATTTTGACGTATGAGATGTCAAATGACTCCTCTCGACCTGACGGTGTGTCCCCGTCGGAGTATTCAAGACGCTCAGAGCAACCATATGGTCACTGACCAAAAATGCCATTACTTAAAAAAATATGGGCATAATATCTGTACCATCGGAAAAGGCATTCAGAATGCAGTAATTAATGCCCTTATCATAATTTTGATACAACCCACAAGAAATTGGCCAGTAGAGAGCCGACGTTATGACGTCACGGTGCCGTGACAACGATCTGCTGGTTCTACACAAACATCCGACATTACGGCTTTTGACACAATCATTGTATTCGTATATCAACCTTTTCTTACTTTAGTGGGGTAATATTAGGTAAAGTTTAGGTTTCCGTCAAAGAAAGTACAATACTAGAGTGTCTGGAATGTGTCAGGTTTGGCTCCAAACTTTTTCTTAAGAAATACATTTTTGTTATGTTGTCATAAAGACTTTGTAGTTACTTGTAGAGAAGTATATTTTAGACTTGTGGTCGAGCGGCTTTTATATCTTGTAGTAGCTTCCCCACCAAATGTCATGTAGTGACAGGAGAGGTAAAGAATAGTATGGGACTATTTTTATTTGTCTTGGAAATATTAACAAGTCTCTCACACGGAACGAATATAAGTCCCGGGTTGCTACCTCCCTGTCTCGCTATCTGTCTCTCTCTCTCATATCGCTAAGCCCTTCTTCCGTAACCTGTCTCTAGGGTCGCTTGTCTCCTTCTACTCTCTCTTTCCTAAAATCTGGTGTAGCAGGGGTGTGTCACGTGTGTTCCTCGTGGATGGAAAGCTTAAGGAGCCTGTGTGTGAGTATGTGTGTATATGTGTGTGCATGGTTACCAGATCTTTGTTCACGAGAGGACTGCTGACAGCTAACTGCATCATCTCCTTACTGGCCGCTGTCGTCAGCTTTCCTCAGTGCACACACATATACACACATACTCACACACAAATTTGTTCCTCAGCTTTATAGGAAATTAATAGATTTTTTTTTCTCGGTAGGTTACGATGAAGGGACTTATGCTATGGATTCTCCTATACATAGTAAGAGTATATGCGCACCTAGACCCCAAGCATATAGTACGACAAGGATGCCTCATAGCTCCAACGGCCACGACTACAATCGTTAAGGACGTCATGAGTACTGAAATAAGTCTAGATTACTTGTATGACTTACCTACTTATCTAGAAAGACTTGCGACGCCGATGCGAACTCTGGACTTCAAGATAGGGAATTATGTTTCACAAGCACATAACACCAAGGAAGTGGATGAAATGGTGAAGTTAGCGAAATGGAAACTAGAACAGGCGAAGTCAACTATGCTCGTCATGATCCAAGATCTCCCATCTTATGGAACGGAGGTACTGAGCGACAGGAACAATATCACACGTACTCGCCAAAAGCGCGGTTTGTTCGATCTGGGCAGCGCAGTTCTTGGGAACATCTTTGGATTGGCTACAGAGGATGACCTTAAAGAAATAAACAACAAATTTAATAAGATAGCTCAAGTACTAACATACCAAGATAAATTCATCACAGGACAGAACTCAGCAATGAAGACAATTGTGAAAAATCTGAAACAAGCAGAAAACGTAGCTCTCGAGAGTGTAGATAAAATAAATGAATTAGAGGGCAACGTTACTCTTTTCCAGCACTTCTCCATCATCACAGAACATATTGACACGATTCTACTACAATTAGAGAACACTAGAGATCGCTTCAGGGCACTTATGCAAGGAATTTCGAATGCTGGTGATGGCAAGATCACAAATGACTTACTCCCAGTTCATGAGCTACGTCAGATAGTTAGTCAAGGCATACATAAACATAAATTGAAGCCATTGTTCCGCAGTAGGGAATTTATGCAATATTACCCGTACTTAGAAGCAACACTAACACCAACATCAGTGATAGTTCATGTACCATTCATCACTGAAGACCTGTTCACAGTATACCAAATACACCCTTTTCCCTATAAAAATAACAACACTTTGGTCATCATCAACATCAACACAGACACCGAACTCATCATGGTCTCCAAGAGACGAGACACTGTCACTTTCGCAAGTGAGTCAACGATTGAGCGAAAGTGCCGCACATCCTTACATGCTGTTCATCTTTGTCCTGCGTACATTTTCACGTTTCAGCCTACTGATACGGTCCCTTGTGAAATGGCTATCATCAGCAATAACAATATTCATCATCATTGCAACTTCACTTTTGCTCCAGATAAACTTGTACACCATCAACGCATTGGACACTCACAGTTTTTTTATTTCCCTCATAACACATCAGTTTACATAGTCTGTCCAGATATCCCACCGCTGCCACCAAATGTCATAAAGACTTTGTAGTTACTTGCAGAGAAGTATATTTTAGACTTGTGGTCGAGCGGCTTTTATATCTTGTAGTAGCTTCCCCACCAAATGTCATGTAGTGACAGGAGAGGTAAAGAATAGTATGGGACTATTTTTATTTGTCTTGGAAATATTAACAAGTCTCTCACACGGAACGAATATAAGTCCCGGGTAGCTACTTCCCTGTCTCGCTATCTGTCTCTCTCTCTCAAATCGCTAAGCCCTTCTTCCGTGACCTGTCTCTAGGGTCGCTTGTCTCCTTCTACTCTCTCTTTCCTAAAATCTGGTGTAGCAGGGGTGTGTCACGTGTGTTCCTCGTGGATGGAAAGCTTAAGGAGCCTGTGTGTGAGTATGTGTGTATATGTGTGTACATGGTTACCAGATCTTTGTTCACGAGAGGACTGCTGACAGCTAACTGCATCATCTCCTTACTGGCCGCTGTCGTCAGCTTTCCTCAGTGTTAAGAGTGTGTAAGCATGTTTAGCACTGCTCGATTCTCGCAGACACAACACCTTCTCATCAACTGACTTCCTGCTTCTATCTATCTATTTATCTATCTATCTTTTATGTAGTCCTATGATGTTATGGTAGTGTTTATAATTTATCATTGCTGGCGTATATAAAATTTCTTTATGCAGCCATCTTTTCCGTGTGATTTGCAAAGCTCATGTTGGTGAATGTACTGTATTATCAGATGTTAAGTACTGTACTTTGGTTATGTGACACAGACAGCTCACCAGAATTCACTACAATTTATATTTGAAAGAAAACTCTGAGTTAAACAATAAAGCTTATCAGTCTAGCAGATACTGTAGTACCACTTATCTTTTCAACTGCTTATTGCCATTTTATTTTTTGCCGCAGCACAGTATGTTCACTGGGCCACACTGCTGTATATACACTTTGTGTCCAGTAGCCAATTTAATGTTCATTTACAATTACCTCAGGTTGTATAGGTTTCCCCGGGTTTTGTTCATGGGCATCGTTACAGCAAGTAACGTCAGGTCAGAATCTGCGTTAGTTAAGTCTATTGTTGCTGCACTTTTCTTTAGTTAGGTCTATTGGTAGTCTGTGTTAGTTACATGTACTGACAATCTATGTTAGTTAGGTCTAGTGGTTGTCTGTGCTAGTTAGATCTACTGACAATCTATGTTAGTTAGGTCTAGTGGCAGGCTGTGTCAGTTAGGTCTAGTGGCAGTCTGTGTTAGTTAGGTCTAGTGGCAGTCTGTGTTAGTTAGGTCTAGTGGCAGGCTGTGTCAGTTAGGTCTAATGGCTGTCTGTGTTAGTTAGGTCTAGTGGCACTCTGTGTCAGTTAGGTCTAGTGGCAGTCTGTGTCAGTTAGGTCTAGTGGCAGTCTGTGTCAGTTAGGTCTAGTGGCAGTCTGTGTTAGTTAGGTCTAGTGGCAGTCTGTGTCAGTTAGGTCTAGTGGCTGTCTGTGTTAGTTAGGTCTAGTGGCAGGCTGTGTCAGTTAGGTCTAGTGGTAGGCTGTGTCAGTTAGGTCTAGTGGCAGGCTGTTAGTTAGGTCTAGTGGCAGGCTATGTTAGTTAGATCTAGTGGCAGTCTGTGTCAGTTAGGTCTAGTGGCTGTCTGTGTTAGTTAGGTCTAGTGGCAGGCTGTGTCAGTTAGGTCTAGTGGTAGGCTGTGTTAGTTAGGTCTAGTGGCTGTCTGTGTCAGTTAGGTCTAGTGGCTGTCTGTGTCAGTTAGGTCTAGTGGCTGTCTGTGTCAGTTAGGTCTAGTGGCAGTCTGTGTTAGGTCAAATTTTGAATTAGTTAGGTTGGCAACAGTGGTTGTCTAGCTTAGTCAGCTAGGCTGATTTGGTTTGGTTAGGTTAGGTTTAGTGGTAGACTAGTAGTATGGTGAATGATTATTTTAGTCAGTGCTATCATTATCACCGCATAGACTTTAGCAGGTATAAAACTCTGGCAGACAGTTTTACCAAAAGTTTTGCATAGCTTCCAAGACAGGTTCGTGCTTACTGTTTTAAATATCTTACTCGTTCAAACTTAAGTTTGCTCTTTTTGTATGTTTTCTGGCCCCTGGGAATTATATTTACCATATTTATTTAACTGACACTAAACTGTTCTTTACTGTGGAATAGAAGAATAATTTTAAAGACTCTTTCAGGAACACTGTCGAATTAAAGAAAAAAAATCTGCTGGAATGAAATATCTGCACGAAGAAACTTTATTTCTAGTCAGAAATTACCAGAAAATAACAAAAGGTATATATTAAGAAAAAGTTTGAAGCCAAACCTAACACTTTCCAGACACCCTAGTTTTGTACACTTTCTTTGAGGGTAGCCTTCACTTTACCTAATATTACATCATTAAAGTAAGAGAAGGTTGATATAAGAATACATTTGTAGTGATTTTCGCACTTGCATATTGATTTCCAAGAAGAAATAAACAAGAGACGATATTGCAAAAGCCGCAATGTTGGATGTTTGTGTAGAAGCAGCTCGGCGGTTGTCATGGTTACGTGACGTCACACCAGCTCTCTATTGTAAACAACTATAAATACGCCCATGTGTCACTGTCTCATAACGTGGTGGAGGCAGTCAGTGAAGCAGGCAGGAAGACAGGTAGAGTGGGAGGTGCTTAGGTAGTGGCAGGTAAACAGGGAGATGGGTTGCAAGGTAGGTAGGCAGGGAAGTTGTGAGGTAGGGAAGTAGGCAGGTAGGCAGGTAAAGATGTAGGTATGCGGAGACACAGTTAAGCAGGGAGGAAGGTCGGGTGGGTACGGAGGTAGGTAGGTAAGAAGGAGAGAAGAGAGATAGGCAGAGAAGTATGCACGGAAGTAGCCAGGTAGGTAGGAAGGGAGGGAGGGAGGTTGGTAGGCAGGTAAGAAGCTGAATAGGGAGAGAAGAATGTAGGTGGGTAGGTAGGTAGGTAGGTGGGTCGGTAGGTAGGTAGGCAGGTAGGTAGGTAGGTAGGTAGGTAAGTCGGCAGGTAGGTAAGTAGTAGGTAGGTAGGTTGGTAGGTAGGTAGATAGGTAGTAGGTAGGTAGGTAGGTAGGTAGGCAGGTAGGTAAGTAGGTAGCCAGGTAGGCAGATAGGTAAGCAGGTAGGAAGGCAGGCAGGTGGGAAACTGGAAATGGAAGTAGGTAGATAATGAGGGAAGGACGTAGGTTGAGAGATAGGTGGTAGCTAGGGAAGTCGGCTGGGAGTAAAGCAGAGATAGAGGCAGGAAAGAAGGCAGGTTGGGTTTTGGGTTAATAGGTAGATAGGTATGTAAGGAAGTAGCCAGTGAAGGAAGTACACAGGGAGGTAGGGATGTAAAAAGGGAAGTGAGGGACGTAGGAGGCTAAGTAGGTAGGGAGATATGTATACAGAGAAACGCGACAAAAGTGCAAGTTAGTCCTTTGTATAATGAAGGAACAATTTACAGTTTAATACCTCCTGGGTAAAGGATCATAACTAACAGAGTTTCTGCAAAACCTGAGATCATTACATAGCAAAGAATTCAATGTACACGGACAGGGAATATTTGAGACTTCGTCATCCAGACCCAAGCATGGCAACACACAGCTAGTGTGTTTATATATATATATATATATATATATATATATATATATATATATATATATATATATATATATATATATATATATATATATATATATATATATATATATATATATATATATATATATATATATATATATATTTATTTATTTATTTACTTTATATTTATTTATTTATTTATTTATTTAGAGAGAGAGAGAGAGAGAGAGAGAGAGAGAGAGAGAGGACTAGAGGTGGAGTGAGGGCAATAGTACAGTTATATGAATCTGCCAAAGGCGCCTGGAGGTCTTTCGGTCAAGACGAAGGCTGTCAAGAGTGTCGTTCTCATACTCTTTACTCCTTCACTATAGGGACGTTGGTTGTAGGTGGAGGTATCCATCATTCACTCAGTGTAGTGCTGCAAACTTCTTCCTTCACCCTTATTTATATATATATATATATATATATATATATATATATATATATATATATATATATATATATATATATATATATATATATATATATATATATATGGTTAGTCCTCCTTTCATTCTATTTCTCCCAACCATCCCGTCACTTTCTACTGCTCATCTTTCAGTTTCAGGTGACTGTACACAGACTGGCAAGCCCATTGGTTTCCTGTAATCCAGGAAACCATATGCATCGCTGGGTGGTAACCATTTAACCGAATAACAAGGTGATGTGGAGCCTACTGTGATGCTCCTGTTATCCGGGTTGAGTGGATGGAGAGACGCCCTTGCTGAGTCTGGCCGGGAACCGAACTCTCACCCTTTTCCCCGCTCCTCGTTGTGGCGAAGCGGTGTCTACCGCAAGGGAATATCGATTCACATGCAGAGGAGGTTGTTTGCCTGCATTGGATGAGTCTGCTGAACAGGGTGACTCAGAGAGAACTGCTACAGGGGCGTCCTTCTCTAGTCTAGTCTTGCTATCACTGTATGATTTTATTGGAATAGGAGAGGTTAGAACTAGCCTTCGGAAGCCGCTCGACTAAGGTTTTTTTAAAAACTGAAAAACACAAACCTAGATTATCAAAAGAAAGTCTTCTTGGGGCTGAAGGAGTTAATGATCTGGATCACCTGACATAAACCTGGGGCCTGCCTACGCCCCGGAGGGGTAATATGGGACTAACTCACCATTTGTCAAGAGCCTTCAACACGGGGATGGGACACTATAGGTTGTGGACGCATTTTGTGCAGTTTTTACAAGATATCCAGAAAATGAAAACTGCTAACCCAGGTTAGCCTAATCTAATCTAACCTAACCTAATTTCACCGAACCAAGTCAGCCTCAACTAGCATAGTCTTAAGCAACCTAATCTAACTTATCTGTAATATGATTCAACCATCCATCCATCCATCAATCATCCAATCCTACGTTGCCCCATGAGGAGCGTAGGAGCCCGGGGCTAGGCAGTTGGTCCTGACATTTAAGATGAGAGTGACCAGCCTCACTCATCCCTGAGTGGCATTGCGTGAGCAATAAACCCCAACCATCCCTTGGATATAAACCTTCACCGGCTCAATCCGATAGGAGCACCCCCTACTTTAATCTAGATATGGGCAACCTGCGGCCTGGGTAACCCCACCGGGCGGCCCGCTGAACCATGTGACAGTAATATGAATTGTCGCTCGCAACTTAGACAAAATATGAGGAACCGAAGGTTTTTGGCAATAACGTACTATATTTTGTTTTCTGGACTATCGTTAGTACATTTGTACGACGTTCACTAAATCTGGCACTGAATCGATGCCTATATGCTCAAATTTATAGTGAATTGCTAAATAATTCTATAGCAAGTTCTTCTCATGTGATAAATATCCATAACTTCACTGATTTTCATGGAAGAATTCTGCCTTGCTTGGCAACACGCATTTAAGTGAACAGCTGTCCTCGTGGATGAAGTACAGTGTATCAAGTCCAGTCACAGATCTCAAAGTTGCGACACAAAATATTCCTTAAATTTTTGACCAGCTTGTTAAAAGCTTTCAGACTTAAGTGTGTTATTAAAAACAGTAATACTGTTTGAAGTGCAATACATCTTCACTGTCTTTTACTTCTAGCGTGAACCTTGACTGTGGTGAACATAACGGTGTACCTTTCTATAACAGTTGATAATGTACCGAGAATATTCGCTTCACAGTACAAAGATACGGTTTCGTTCGCAATGCATCACAATACAAATAATAATATTCATTATTATATTACACGCTATTGACTATAATGTATTATTATTAGTAAACATATTGTGTTATTTTAACCATAACTAAAATGGATTGTTATTCCTCTGTATTACCATGCATCTATTGAGTATTGGTAGCAATATATATATATATATATATATATATATATATATATATATATATATATATATATCATTAGAAATGTTGCCCATGCCTGTTTTACTCTAGCCATGTGCTACTCTGTCAGGCTGCTCTTATCTGCCATGGAATGTTGTTAGATTAGATTTGGCTATGTTAAGTCAGGGTTGCTTCATATAGTTTTCCTCAGCTTTCATCTTTCTCCGTCTTCGTTTCTTCATCTTTCACCTCCACCCTTCATTCTAGTAGGTCAAAGATCACGGTTATATTTCTGAGGCCACGGGAGAGCCACGCATGGTAGCCGGGAGAGTAGGATGGAAAGGTAAGAATAGGAGAAAAAAAGGAAATCGATCACAGAGTGAGCGATGGCAGAGAGAGGATGAACGAAAAAAAAAAAAAAAACAAAGGAGTAAGATGAAAGTCAGGCTGAGTGAGTTAGGATTGCAAATGTGAACAAATGTGAGGTAGGCTAAAGGGTCATGAAGGGGTTAAACTGAAAGTTAGGTGAGGGTGATAAACGAAATGAACGAGAAACAGTGATATGAGAACGAGGGTATACTGGGTGGTGCAGTGGCGAGGGCGAAGGAGTCTCTACAGCACCTCTTCTGAACGAGCTTTATTCAGTATAGGACAAAAAAAAAAAAAAAAAAAAAAAATGCTCTGCTGTTTGCTGTCAATGCAAACTGCGTCATGCTGTTTATGCAAACTGTGTCGTAGTGCAGGGGTACATACAACATATTGGGATTATTAATGTAAAATTATCACATTAAATTGCTATGGAAGAGGTGCAAGACAGTCTGTCTCCTAATTTCACGAGAATAGTGGCCTGGGAATGAACAAGGAGGCAATGATGAGGCAAGAAACACGTAAGAAAAGCGGTCTGCTAGAAATCTGAATGAGTGATTGTTATGAAACACGTGAAAGAGAATGTGAAATAAGATAGTAAGAGCGTGAGGTAGGCATAAATGATAGTGAATTAGAGGGACAATGAGACAAGAATTAGAGAGACTGCGAGGGTGATAGGGAAAACAAGAATTAGGTGAGAGACAGTGAGATGAAAGCAAGAGAAAGAACAGGGATGAAGGAGAAAATGAGGAGGTGAGCGAAAGAGAAGTTCAGAGTGAGAGAGAGGGCATAGGTGAATAAAAAGGTGAGAATGAAGTTAAATGAGGGAGGTGAAAGATGGAAAAATATAATGAGAGTTCGGTAGCCGTGATGAGGTGAGTGAGCATAAAACAAAAGCGAGGCCAGTGCATGTGAGAGAGAAGGTGAGAAGGCAGAGTGAGGCCCGGAGACAGACAGACATAATGACAGACAGAAAAACAGACAGAATGAAGAAGGAAGAGTGAGGTATGGGCAATGTGATGGAGTGAATAAGTGAGAGTGACGGCTGTGTTCTTGTTCTGGCTTCGTCATACGATGTGAAGACTCGCAACTGGGTAGATGTCTACTTTAGTATTGCTCACCTGGCTCAGGTGGTTGTCACAAAGAGGTGGTGATTGAACGGTGGACTACAAACAAAATTGATCGTAGGTTTGGTCAGGGTCTGGTGATCTGAATTTCATCTAAATATTAAAAAGATCTTCCGACACATTGTAAAACCACCTGATAATACCATCACACTAGTCATTAAGGAAATAGTCCTAACCTAGCATATTTTTGTATGAAGTGATGGGGCACACATAACTGGCTAGCCTCAAGAACGGCCTGCGCTTCATATGCACTCTATATGCATTTATATATACCAGATGGTACCCCATGTAATGTACTACTGATGCCATTGATGCAAGCGAGAAAGTTGTTGGCATTTTCTAAACAAAATTTGTTATTACAACCTGTGCAACAAGTGAAAATATTATTAGCATCGCCGAAGGCTTTAGCTGTTGTTATGGAGTCTGTTCTGAGAATGTATGAATACATTTATCGGTATATGAATTTTAAACAAATATCCCATAAATACCTGTTAAAATTTTAATCAACCTCGGTGCATACATTAAAGTAGGGACGATAATATGAGAATCAGTTTTCATGGAAATCACTGAAAGATCAAGTCACAGGTCTTGGTTAATATTCCAACGAGTGCTGTTATATAGGAAAGAGGCTACTTGTTAACCACCTAGTGATCAGGGTCCTATAAAAAGGACGGAATTAGGGATTTTCAAAAGTTAATAAAAGAGGGGGAGGGACCCCAGGGTAAGGACCCATGAGCTTCGCAACTATGAGTCGATAGGCGGAATGGGTACACAAAGTACCCTTCCTTCCTATGTACCATGCACATAAAAACTTGAAACCTTGGGCACTGAGAGGTTAAGCAAAATGTCTCGGGAATGTATTAAGTACTGACAGGATGCCATAAATGAAGATGGTATAAGTCACATTTTATTTGATTGTGTGTAAACATGAGATGTCAAATTTAAAGTAATATTTTGCTGATTTCTTATATCTCAGTGTCACCGAAAGACTCATGGCTTTGTTAGACACCAGTATTAAAGTCATATGTTTAAGATATAATATCATCTTTGACCTTGAGCTAATTCGGAATGTTAACCATAAGGTTACTTCATAATACTTACAGATACATTAGAACCTGGCATTTCCTACTGTATTTTGGTGGATACGGAGTCGTGCCCTACGAGTTCTTATGATTTAGTTGACAATTGGATTATAGTATGAATACTTAACTTTGATGAACAAGTTGTTCCAAACTTTGGATTTTTTTTTTTTTTTTTTTTTTTTTTTTTGCATCCACAAATCAATGAGATTTATCATCTTGTTATGCGTCCGGCTCTAGGTGCAGACCTAACAGCCCGTTCCCTAGGGTCCAGTAGTCCTCCTACGTGCCACACACCTCCACATGTCACCACTTGTGCCAGCACCCACTTTTCCTGGTAAATACAAGCTGGGGCTGTCTCATACAGAACTAATGCATTGGTATAAGCAGTAGTGTTTTTGCGACATTTCAGTGGGTCTTATGGTAGACCAGTAAAGTCTGTTTTAACGAAAATCAAATTCTTAAATTGATTCCTGCTCAAGCCGGGAATCGAGCTTGCGTCATTAAGGACAGCCGACAACTTGTCTGCCTACTCGGCCACCAGAAACATAATACAATATAGGTCATCTTAACACATATTTAGTTTATTTGTTTCTGCATTCCAAAAGACATAAGTTTAGTGAATGAACTTATGATTAGTAGCGTAACTGCAACGGTGATATATAGATGGAATGGACTCATAAAGTACCTATAAATGCGTCATCACATCACGCAACCAAGCTGACTAAGAGTACGGCCCCGAGACTCAAGTGTTAAGATAAAGAGAGTAAGACTGATCGCAAAGAGTGAGTAAGGTAGATGTGACGAGGTAGAGTGAAGGTTATCGAGAAGTGATTTGAGGAAGTGAGGGTGAATGTGAAGTGACAGTGAGATAAGGGAGGTAAGGTAGGGATAGTGAAGGGTGAACAAGAAATGAAAGAAAGTTTGTCATTGTGAGGAAGCAATGCAGGGGTAATACTGTAAAGTCCATCGTAGACAATTACCAACCAACAAAGCTCAAGCCCAGATGGAATTCTTCCAACTGTTTTGAAAAAGTGCTCCCCAGGACTTGCTTCTGTTCTAGCAAAATTTCTTCAGACTATGCATACATACTGTACTTCTTAATTCCCTAATTCTTGGAAAGAAGCCAATATCCACCCAATTCCGAAGAAAGGAAGTTCCTCTGACCCCCTCTGATTTCGGACCAATATCACGTCTTCTCTTGGTAAAATATTTGAAATAGTTATAAATAAGCACACAGTTAAACATCTTGAATCCAACAGCTTAATTAGTGACAGACAGTATGGTTTTTGCCACGAAATATCCACTATTGATGTATTCAATCTCCTGACTCACACCATCCGTAAAGCAATTGGCCAGCGTGAAGAAGCTCATGCTGTAGCCCTATATATTTCTAAAGCTTGTGACAGAATGTGTCACCATTCCCTGTTATCCTATGAACTAATGTCTTGTGTTCCTCTGATTTCCTCATATCTCAACAACAGAAATATAAAAGTAGATATACAATGTATATTCAATTTCAACTCAGTTAATGCAGGCATGCCACAAGGATCTGTTCTGGCTCCAACCCTATTCCTAATTCATATTAATGATCTCTTATCTGTCGCCAATAATCCCATCCATTCATATGCAGATGACTCAACACTTTACAGTTCATTCACATTTAAACTTCTAGTCACAAAGTTTAATATCTCTAACTCACAAATCAGTACAGCCATCTCCATATTTCAAGACTTATCTAGTATCACTGAATGGGGACAAAATAACCTTCTCATTTAATGCTACTAAAATTAAATATATAAAATTTACTAATAGACAGATACTGCCAGATTCCTATTACCTTCAATACTACTAATATTCCTATCTCCCAAAAGTATTGAAATTCTTGGTGTTTCGCTTAACAACGCCCTCAGCTGAACCTCTCATGTCCGATCACTTGCTAAAACTGCCTCAAAGAAACTTGGATTGTTGTACAAAGTTCGTAGCTTCTTCACCGACGAGCAGTTAGCTATAGTTTATAAGAGTCATGTGCGTTCTCAGCTGGAATATTGCTCACCCTTGTGGAATGGATGTGGAGAGGTTGCACTGAAACAACACGACAAAATTCAGAAAAAACTTTTAGAATTATTAATAACCCTGCTATTACATATAGACTACCTTCCATTCAGGTAAGAAGGAATGTTGGCTCCTTTGCATTATTTTACAGATACTTTTATGGCAAAGGCTCAAACAAAGTTGCATCCATTGTACCTCCTTTCCATGTCTTCCGCTATGCTACACGGGCATCTGGTAGTGCCCATAACTGGAATGTCACACTGAAATAATGCAGAACTTATGCCTATCAAAAATCTTACTCCCCGAACTGCATCGCTTTGGAACTCGCATCCCCAGAGTTGTTTCCCACCAAATTCCAACCTCCAGCTGTTCAAGTACAACTGTTACAGATTTTTTTTAATGAATGAAGGACACCTGTAATCTGGGGTATGGATTATTTTTGTTATTCCTTCCTTCCTCTGTTTTGTTATAAAAAAAAAAAAAGCAGATAAATGATAAGAGAGAGAGAGAGAGAGAGAGAGAGAGAGAGAGAAATGTATGTGCCGTTTTGTGGCGCCTGTTACTGGGGTGGTAGCTCAATATAGGTTCCTAGATGGACTGGGCTGCCATCATAACCAGAAACCCTGTGCTATTACTTCACACCCACCACCACTCATTCCTACCATTACCCCCCCACACAGCTCCTTTCTATCTGCCAGTCTCTCATTTATCTCTTATTTTTTTCTTTACCTTCATGTGTTCCTTCTTTGCTTTCCGTTCATTACACATTTCTTTCGGGCCATCATTTTTTTTTCCACTTACATATTGGTAAAGATTTTTTTTTTTTTGCTTTTGTCTTTTAATGTTCCATCTCCAAGACCTTCAGTTCTTACTTCAACACTGTCCATCTTAGTTCTTCTTTTCCTGTCTCATGCTGTATTTTTCCCCTCTCACACTCCTTTTTTCTGGGCATCTTTTGTTTCCATAGGTGTGGTTTTCTTTTTATGGATATTATGTTGAAGGGAGACTTTCAGATTATCTGTTTACCTTTCACGTGTTTCGTCTATTTTATCACTTCATTTCCTACCCATAACAAGGGTACAAAATAAAACAAGATAAAAGCTCCCTTGTTTTTCTTTCTATATGCAGCAGTTTCCTTCTGGTATATAATTTAATACAGCCTTAGAATTATCAAGTTCCTTTATTGCTCTTAGATACTTATTATTACCTGTTACATTTACTTTTGGAACTACATCAGAGCTCAATTTAGGTAGGGCATATATAGTGTTCTTGCTCCTAAGTTATCTGCACATATTATTTTCTGGGTAACACAGGGCCATCCCACTTTAACCCTCAATACAATAACATATTATTTTCTAGAGCACAGGAATTAACTGAAAAGTGCCGTAATTAGAAGACTGTGACTGCTATATTAACCCCTACACGCCGGAGGTTTTCCAATGTCACATGTTCCTCCCTCCGGGTGATTTCGTGATTCTGGAAAAAATATCCTTACTTCAAACCCTAATATCTGCCAAACTATAACATCTAGAGAAAAAATTTAATATACTCAAGACTTACCAACTCTTCCTCTTTAAATTGAAAGATCCCCACGTCTCCAGGTGGTCATGTCGATGAGTAAGAATAAGTTAAAATTCAAAGGGTGGCACGAAGATGTTTGCAGCTATACACGTCAACCAGCATTGCTCCGCACCTGAAATCGTGATGGCTATACACTGCAACCAGGGCAAAGGGGTAACTCTTTTTTTTTTGTTAAACAAGCAACTCTGACAGCAAGAAGACTATTGTTAAGAAACGGGATTTGGTAGTTAGGTAGTCAAGAAGTTTCTCAATGTTTCTCGTACCATAGTTCCGTTACGAGTCAGAGTTGCCAGTTAGCCAGCTGTTTGTGAGCATAGTTATTTAGTAAGTTATACATTATTTTTTTTGCCCTTTTTCTCAGTAACGTTTTATTTATGTGATTGTTAAATTATGTATAATTTAATTTAAGTTTGTATGCACAATAATTTAGAGTGTTATGCACTGAAAGAAAACTCTGGCATGTTTCAGATATCTCCGAGTTGGTAACTGTTGTAACTGATGCTCTCTCTCTCCGAAATACCCTAGAATTGTGGAGAAATGAAGAACACTCTAGAATAAAGGAAGTTTATATAAGGATGGGGAAGAGACTAGACCAAGCTCAGTTGGTTGTCATTTCAGTTTGAGTGCAGTGGAGTGTCAGTGAAGTTTGTATATTTTCGGTACTTGTGAAAACTGAGGTGTTGTGGTGCTTGTGAAAACAGTAATGTGTTGTTGGTAAACAGTGAAGAGTTATGTTAGTTTATGTATCTTCAGTGCTTGTCAAAGTAGTGATGTGAAACTGACAAGCATTAAGTTTAATTATCTGGAAAATAAAGACAGTGAACTTTTAGTAGCCAGTGCTGATATTTGCCTCAGATGATCTTGTATGCTGTACAACAGAAGGCTGACCATTAGGAAGAACAACTCACTGGGCAACGCCCTTCCTATACTAAGCTACTGTTGTTGAAATCTGTGGCAGTGTGGGATAGGGATGTAACACTGGTGTCAGGAGTGGGATTTTTAGAAAGTGTTTCAGTGAGTCTAATCTTCGACATGGAGCAAGGGGGTGTGCAGACAAGGTCCCGAGCTGGGCAGGAGAAGGAAATGTCCCTGGCGACAATTGTGAAGCTATTACAGGCACTGAACGAAGGACAAAAAGAACTCAAAGAACAGTAGTTACAGGCACAGAACAAACGACAGAAAAAAAGAACAATTACAGGCACAGCATGAAGGACAGAAAGAACTCAAAGAACAATTACAAATATAAAGTATACAACTACAAGCACAGAATGATGGACAGAAAGAACTCAAAGGACAACTACAGGCACAAAATGAAGAAATCAAAGAATAATTGCAAGCATGGAGCTGCAAGAGGCATTACAGGAGCAACAGAGGGAATTACAACCGAGGATGCAAGAACAGCTAGATGCTTTCATGGGGGAAATGAAGGAAGAACAGGAACAACTGAATGAGGAGGTATATGCTGAGCTACGGCAGCAGAAGTATAAGGGAAGCAATAATGTGACCGAGTGCAAACAGCATGTAGACGACGAGTTGAAGCCAATTAGTGAGGAAATAGTGATGGAGTGCAAACAGCATGTGGAACCAGCTGAAGATTAGTGAGGGAACAGTGATGGAGTGCAGACAGCATGTAGATAACCAGCTGAAGCATGGAGTCGACCATGTGAAGATAATTAGTGAGAACACTGAGGCTTTAGAGAAATATTGCACTGCTGAGCCTCAGCTTAGTGTAGAGGGAGCATATGAAAGGAATGGACTGTGTATGATGAATCTTGACAGATCCCAAGCACCTAAAGGAAGCATTACAGGGTTGAATAATCAGAATGCAGAAGTTTTAAGTAATGGGCTTAATTATGATGACCCAGTTTTTGGGTCCCAAACCAGTGAAGTGCGTGGCTATAATGGGGGTCCAATTAAACAGAATCCTCAGGAATTTGATGGTACAGTATCTTGGGAAGCTTACCATGCACAGTTTGAATTACTTGCTGAGCAGAATGGTTGGGATGATAGGCAAAGGGCAGTGCAACTTGCTACTAGCCTTAAGAGTGCCACAATGGAAATTCTGGGCCAGATGTCAGTAGAGGAGAGGAACAGTTATCAGGCCTCAGTAGAAGTGCTGAAGCGTAGATATGGGACCACGTACCAGACTGAGGTTTACAGGGCAAGATTCGGAGCTGTGTATGGGCTCGAGGAGAATCCCCACAGCAGGTTCCTCATGACCTGTAGAGTATGGCCTACAAGGCGTACCCTGCTGCAGCGCCTAACCTGTTGGCTATTCTTCTGAGGGACCAGTTCATCGATGCTCTAGATAGTGCAGTGTTGAAAGTTCAAGTGAAGTAGGCATAACCCAGAAGCATGCAAGAAGCACTAGCTAGGGCTCTAGAATTTAAGTCCTACATCACGTCCAGTATATCCACTTTTCAGGCCGGTCATAGTGCAGGATTCAGGGCAAGAAAGGGGCAGGTATGTGAAATGGAAAAATTTTAAGGAAGTTGCTGGTACTGTGAATAGCCAGGACATAGAAAAGAGGAATGCTACAAGTGGAAAAGGGAACAGAAGAAGACCAGAGGAGGTTGCTGGTTCTGCGGGAGGCTGGGACACAAGAAGGAGGATTGTTACACAGGAAGAAGGAACAAGTGAAGAGCAATGCAAGGAAATCTTCCATTCTAACAAAAGCATGTTGGACATGTCGTGAGGTGGGGCACTTCAGTTCTGAGTATCCAAAGAATAAAAAGGTGGATAAGAAGAAGGCTGCAGAAAACCAGAAAGAAGGGAAAAACTAGTGGAGGTTTGTGTTAAGGGGCAACCACCGGCCAGCTTTTCACAAGTAGCCCCATCTCTGAGAAAATGCAAGAGAACTGCAATCAACAGTATGTGAGTAGACAGAAGGATTGACAGAAAGAAGCGTTCCCTGGTGACTGATTCAGCCTCAGGGCAGACTTTTCTGAGGCCTTATGTGTT
This sequence comes from Coenobita brevimanus, assembly GCF_032717465.1. Taxonomy (NCBI): domain Eukaryota; kingdom Metazoa; phylum Arthropoda; class Malacostraca; order Decapoda; family Coenobitidae; genus Coenobita; species Coenobita brevimanus. The sequence goes on along the minus strand of NC_137053.1, from coordinate 27,349,479 downwards.
ACATCATCGGTATCTGCCTGAGTCATCAGAACAACCATGTGGTGTAATTGGGCACTGCACAGAACTGAGGGACCCCTGAATGTCCGGAATGAAGTGGCAGGACAAGAAGCTACTCTTCCAATCTACGTGGCCGACATGGAGGATCCTTGCCTTCTGGGTCTGGACTACTGTATCTGATGTCCGTGGGATGTGAGCTGGACTTCTGCTCCATGAAGCTGAAGGTTTGAGGAAGGTCGGTTCCCATCACGGCAGTGAGACATACCAGTTCTGGTAGCGAGGTGAGGGCGGTCTGTACTACAGTGATACCCCCAAAATCAGAACTACTGCTCCAGTGCATGGTGAGTGGCTCTTTTGACAGCTGTCTAGGGATAGTGGAGCCTGATGTATGGTGCAAGACGAAGGCCAGAGTGCTGGTGGGGAGAACTTTGGTGGAAACAGATGCAGGTGAAGTGCCGGTTGTGGTGGCCAGTTTCTTCCATGAGCCACAGATGATCAGTGAGGGAGAAATTGTGGGACTTTACTAGGCAGTGGACCCTGATTGGCATCAGAGGAAGGCCTGTAAAAGGAGCATAGTCAAGGAAGTAGGGTACCTCCCAGACCACTTACAAGACCTATTTTGAAGGAGTTGCTAATACCTGGATGTCTCACAAGTGCTGAAGTTGAGGCAGCTACTGACGAAGTTCGCTGATGTCTTCTTCAGCAGAGACCTAGACCTGGGGTGCACCGATCTGGTGAAACATAGTATAGACACTGGGGATCACTGCCTAGTTAAACAGCCAGCACAGAGGATGGTGCCAACCCAACAGCAAGAAATGTAGAAGGTGATAGAGAACCTCCAAAGTCAAGGGGTAATAGAAAAGCACAGCAGTCCTTGGGCATCAGCAATGGTTCTGGTAAGGAAGAAGGATGGCTCAGTAAGGTGCTGTGTAGATTATCAATCCCTGAATGACGTGACAGTGAAGGATGGTTACCCCTTGCCGTGAATTGATGACACCCTGGATGCTCTGTCAGGTGCCATGTGGTTCTCCACCTTAGACATGAAGGCAGGATAACATCAGGTCAAGGTTGCAAAGAAGGACAAAGAGAAGACAGCCTTTTTATATGGGCAGGGTTTATTGCAATTTAAAGTGATGCCATTTGGGCTATGAAATGCCCCGGCTAGTTTTGAGCTTCTCATGGATTGCATACTTGAAGGTCTGCACTGGCAGACAGCTCTCATTTATCTGGATGATGTAATTGTGTTGGGATGGACTTTCGACCAGGAACTGGAGAGGCTGTCAGAGGTGTTGAACAGGATCCAAGCAGCACATCTCAAGCTGAACCCCAGGAAGTGCCACTTTTTTCAGAAGGAAATGAAGTACCTGGGACATTGTAGGCTAGGGCTGTGTCTGTACTTATCCAGAGAAGGTGGCAGCTGTGGAAAACTGGCCTATTCCAACCTGTGTGAAAGAGCTACGGAGTTTCCTGGGCTTGTGCACCTACTATTGGCGTTTTGTCAAGGACTTTGCAACGATATTTGCACCTCTGCACAAGTTGTTGGGGAAGAGGCAGACGTTTACGCAGACTGCAGTGACTCAGAAGGCTTTTGATGAACTCAAGCATGCATTGGCAAGCTCTCCAGTATTGCCATACCCTGATCAGAGTCAGCCATTTATCTTCGACTGTGATGCTGGTGACCATGGTATTGGTGGAGTCCTGTCACAGAAGAAGGATGACAAGGAGTATGTGGTGGCATACTACAGCAAGAAGCTCAGCCCACTGGAGCAGAACTACTGTGTGACTCATAAGGAGCTCTTGGTAATCATGAAGAGCCTTGGTGTCTTCCGTCCCTACTTGTATGGGTCATCAGGACAGGCCATGCGGCACTGAAGTGGCTGAAGACGATGAAGAATCCGGAAGGACAACTGGCACTCTGGCTCGGGAAGCTGGACCAGCACAATTATGAGGTGCAGCACTGTCCTTGGGTATATGGCAATGCTGACAGCCTTGTGACCAGAGTGCTGGCAGTGTAGTAAAAAATGCCAGAGCAAGAAATGCAGCCTTACTGCAGTGACAGGGCCAGCATCAGATGCAGGAGACCTGAAGAGAGTAGCTGCAGTGAAGTACAGAGCAACCATCTTGGGAAGAGGTTTCTAGATCCAGCCCTGCGACCTAAAGCTACTGGAATCAGTGGGACCTTTGTCGTTTGAACAAGGGACTACTGGAACGTCAGTGGGAGACATCCAATGGCCTCAGCAAGTACTGGCAACTAGTGGTTCTGAAGAAAATGAGGTCTGGGATTTTGGATGAGTCTCATAACCAGATCACTAGTGGGCACCTGTGAATGTAGAAAACTCTAAGCTGGCTGCGATGGAGGTTCTACTGGATTGGCATGTGCCAGGATGTTGAAGAGTGGTGTTGGGCCTGTGATGTACGCTGTCCCAAGAAGGGACCCAAGAAACGTGGTTGCGTCCCTCTTTCTGGTGTACCAAGTGGGTGCACCGATGGAAAGAGTCGCAGTGGACATTCTTGGACCTCTGCCACTCACTGAAAGAGAAAACTGGTATATAGGTGTCGCCATGGACTACTTTACAATCAAGAGGCTGCAACTGTTGCTCAGGTGTTGGTTGACCAGGTTTTCTGTTGTTTTGGGGTGCCACAGGAGCTTCATTCAGACAAGGGTAGAAACTTTGAGTCTTCTGTGTTCTGTGAGTGCTGCAAGTTATTAGGGATCAAGAAGACCAGGATGACCCCACTAAGGCTACAGTCAGATAGGATGGTGGAGAAATTCAATTGGACCCTAGGGCAAGAACTGGCCAAGTACTGCATAGAGAGACAAACAAAATGGGACCAGAAATTACCCTACGTTGTTGATGGCATATCAATCTGCATCCCATGAGTCTGCTGGCTACACCTCCGCAATATTGATGTTGGACCACAAGTTATGCTTACCCGTTGACTTGATAATGGGAAGACCACCTGGTGAAGAGCTGCCTACAGACATTTCAGGAGAGGTGATGAAGAGCAAGCATGATGCCAAGGCAAGTGAAGTGGGCTTCAAGGCTGGTGACCAAGTTTGGTTATACAATCCTCAGTGAAAGAAGGGACAGCCATCGAAACTGCAGAACCCATGGGACAGGCTTTACACTGTTTTGGACTCCCCATCAGACATAACATATAAGATTCAGGGAGGCAGGAAGTCTCGCCCAAAGGTGGTACACATGAACCATCTGTGGCAGTACCATGGACCAGGGCAGTACAACTGGGAATCTCCGAGGAATCGTACTCTCCCATAACCGAGGACGTTGAGGAGGACCAAGGAACTGCAGTGAAAGAGAATAGCGACAGTTTTCTAAGAGAAGTGAATCAGGAGGAGGACAAAGACCTTCCAAGAGTGGACTGGGTGGAGGAGCAAGGACATCATCGGATGTAGCATAGAAGAAGACCTGATAAGATGAAGGATTATTTTGTGATTATTTAGATGTTTCATTAGGATTAAGGTTTATGTTCGTCAGTAGGGTGGAGTCAAAGGTTATTCATCTCATCAACTCTCCTTCTCTTATTGGCTCCCATCAACCTCTGTCTCTTTGCTGCACAGTTGCCTCTTTATCTCTTTTCTGTCGCTACTTCAATGGTCACTGCACCTCAGAACTGTCTGCTTGCATCCTTCCACCTCTACTATGGGCACTTAACACCCGTCTAGCAACAAACTCTCATCCCTTTTGCGCCCAACTCTCTAATGGAAGAGTTAACCGTTACTGCCAGTCCTTCATTTATGCAACATGTCAACTCTGGAACTGTCTCCCTCTGTCTGTTATTTCCTACTTCCCATGATCTGCAGTCTTTCAAATGCAGTGTGTCCAGGCATCTCAAAATGAATGGATCTTGATTTTGGCTTTTTTTTTTTTCTTTGACGGAACGTTCATGCGGGCTCAGCCTTTAGTTCCTTCTTCCTCACATAAAAAAAAAGTTTAGTCGGGACGACAATGGACTAAGGAGGGGGTAGTGTTAAGAAGCAGGATTAGCCAGTTATGTAGTCGAGAAGATTCTGAATGTTTCTCGTAACATAGTTCTGTTACGAGTCAGAGTTGCCAGTTAGGCTGCTGTTTGTGAGCATAGTTATTTTGTAAGTTGTACATTAATTTTTGTGCTCTTTCTCTCAGTAATCTTTTATTTATGTGATTGTTAAATTATGTAATTCAAATTAAGTTTATATGCTAAATAATTTAGAGTGTTATGCAGTGTAAGAAAACTCTGGCATGTTTCGGATGTCTCCAAGTTGGTAACTGTATTAATCAATGCTGTCTGTCTGGAACACACTAGAACTGTGGAGAAATGAAGAACACTCTAGAATAAAGGAAGCTTATATAAGGATGGGGAAGAGACTAGAGCAAGCTCAGTCGGTTTTCAGTTCACTTTAAGTGTAGTGCAGTATCAGTGCAGTGTCAGTGAAGTTTGTATGTTTTCGGTACTTGTGAAAACAGTGAATTGTTGTGGTACCTGTGAAAACAGTGATGTGTTGATGGTGAAGAGTGAAGGGTTATGGCAGTTTATGTATCTTCCGTGCTTGTGAAAGTAGTGAAGTGAAGTTGGCAATCATTAAGTGTAATTATGTGGAAAATAAAGACAGTGAACTTTAAAAGCCAGTGTTTATTTTCGCCACAGTTGATCTTGTGTGCTGTACACTGAGGGGCTGACCATTAGGCAGAACAACTCACTGGGCAACGTCCTTCCTGTATTGAACTACTGTTGTTGGAGTCTGTGGCAGTGTGGGACGGGGACAAAACACTAGGCTATGTACACTGCTGTTGTCATGAAACTTGGATATTTTGCCCTCCTGCTGAGCATATTGCTGTAATTTTTGTTCATCACTTTTCACTTACCCACATATTTCCCCTCACTCTCCTCCATTCCGTTTCCTTCCCACTTATGTTACATACATAAACAAATTACACAAAAAGTACAGTTCCAACATGCTGAGTCTGTTGACGACAGTAACACAACGCTTAGTCCCTCAACACAGACCAATAAGGGTAGTACAGAAGAGGATTCTCACCTCTCAGATAAACATTCTTCCTCTACCCATCTCTTCTCTAATCTCTCAAGTTATCTGTGTACTAACCAAATACGTAACCACTGACTGATTCATCCTTTTTTCCGCACTACTATTCACACACTCATCCACTCCCCCACAGTCTGTGCGTGTTGGTGATGTGATGTCGTCGTGGGTGTCCCTGGTGCCTGAAGCCAGTGACCACGGCGCCACTCTCACCTGCCGGGCCCACAATCCACACATCCCGACACACGCCGTCACCACATCCACCGTCCTGCAGATTACATGTAGGTATTTGTGTGTGTGTGTGTGTGTGTGTGTGTGTGTGTGTGTGTGTGTGTGTGTGTGTGTGTGTAAAAGGGGTAGGAGTTCACATGCACGTGATATTTATCCCGTATTGTTGACTTGTGCGTTCCGATTATTTTTTTTTTTTCATTTCTGGCCAATGAATACACGATTTTACGGCCACTAAACAGGATAATGGGAGCTATATTTGAATCCTCCAGTTTTAAAAATTCTTCTCTTTGCTAAATAAATCGTATGGGGAGAGCAAGAATAAATGTACTAGGAAAAAGACGTCCACACTGAAGCTGTGGAACATGTCCGAGCTCGCCCGATGCGAATTTTGACACATACTATAGTCTGTTTGATTGACCTGTACAGCTAAGATGTATGGGGCAAGTAGGGTGTGTTTGATTCGCGGCTGCTGATTGGCCGCCGATGATGTCATTGAAGTAAATGCAGGCATGTATTGTAGTGCAACATGTGGACGTAGTTGTACACCGTGGGTGGATATTATAGTGCAACATGCCGATGCAGGTGTACACTGTGGGTGGATATTATAGTGCAACATGCCGACGTAGGTGTACACCGTGGGTGGATGCAGCGCAACATGCAGATATGGGTGTACACCATTTGTGGATAAATTGCTTTGAACGTCACTCATCGTGTCATAAAATTTTAAAACCAACTTTAATTTTCTTTGATAACATTAAACTTTCAAAGCTAATTTTGACCTCTTTAGCTTTGGAAATTATTCCATACTTTAACTGACTGCTTATATTGCAAACAATGTACAAATATAAATATATATGTCTTAAAATAGGAAGAGCTATAGATTTGCATCATCAGCAGCCAATCAGCAGCTGCGAATCAAACACTCACTACTCGCCCCATACATCTCAGCTGCACAGGTCAGTCAAATAGGGTATGTTAATACTTCTTCCCAGACGGCGATTGTAACCCACAGAGATCTCCCCAGACAGTGAGGGATATTTTTTACACCCCAACCTGTACTATAGTATCATACAGAGACCTCCAGAAATGGTGAAGGATACTTTTTTTACAGGCCAAGCTGAACATTTCTTACCATTCCTAGGTGAATTTTGGCTGAAGTAAGTTTTCATTGCTCTCCCATGGACAATATATTATGCACTCAGGCTGAAGGGATTAACACTTCCCCATGCCAGCATTGCCTAACTTTTCTACCCTGCTCCTGGGCTGGAGATGATTTTCCAATGAAATGAAGCTGTGTTGCCTATGTTCACCAAATTGTTGTGCCACATATTTGAGCCATGAAAAATCGCTCCAACAAATGATGAGCCAGAACATCATCGGCCCGGAATCAGTTGGCCAACAAATGACGCGTCGGCGCATCATCAGCCCGGAATAGTGTATCTGGATATTACTGAAGGGCAAGATAGATAAAAAACTAATTTTGACACAGGCTATCTTTTTTTAAGTTGTGTTGCCAGTATCGGTAGACACTATGAAGTAATGGCACCGATGCGCCCATTAGCATTAACAAAAAACACAAAGAGTAACTTTTGTTGCACCCAGCCTTCATCATCTAGATTTTTTGTATCAAAGAATGCCAAAGTAACAACAACAATATGCTACAACGCTAAAACCCAGTCTGCTTAAAACCCGATGTTTCTTCGTCTGTTTCTTGGATAGGCCTAGCTCTAAAATGACAACGCGAATCACATTCATTTGTTATAAAATTGCTTAATTCTATACTGGGTGTAATATGCGAAACAGACTTGTACTGACCGAAAAAGAGCATACATCATAGGTCGGGAATAGTAAACTTTTACAGTTTTGGTTCTATTTCTGTCAAACTTGGTGGAAGGGTTGAGGGTCAACAATGGGTGAGTGGTTCAATATTCAGAACAATTGGTCAGTGATAAAGGTCACAAGACAAAGTCAAACTTTCGACTCTTTCTCTCAGAAAATTGTTTTTCGATTTGGATCAAACTTGGTGGAAGGGATAAAGGTCAGACAAGAGTGAGGTGATTCTATTTAGGAAACAACTGGAAAAGAGCACAGGGAAAGGTCAGCTTAAACATTTTGATCCTACCTAGACCAAGCTTAGTGGAGGAGTTGAGGGTCATACATTGATGAAACATTTTGAGTTTGAGAACAATCACTCAAAGCTCCAGGACACACGGCGGGATCAAAGATTCAGTTTTAAACAGACTCTAAGGAGCTGGTGTTGCACTCTCTTGATGTTCCTTCATGTTATTGTCTCCATATTATTTTATCTTTATTATTTTTTTTTACTCCCCAGGTGGATGGCAGGCTGGTGACAAGGAGAGCTGGAGCTCCCGTTTCACCAGCCCTCAGGGCCTGATCCTGGCCATCTCCCTTTGCTGGACATTTTCAGTGTTTTCATTTATACAGAGAGTAGGCCTGCATACTTTTTAACACCTCTTCCTTCAACTGTCAATGCCACACTACATGCACATAAGATATCACACCTATTTCCATTCCCTCTTACAGGTGCAATGGCTACTGCATTAAAATCAGCAAACAAGGTGGTATCTCGGATTGCCACCACTGGCAAGGTAGGGCTGGCGGTGCATGGTCCTCCCAGTCGCTATCAGGCAACTGTGCTGGCATCGAATGTTGCAAATTCCGTTTGTGCTCATCAGCAAAGAAGTGAAGATGTGGCCTTATTCTTCACAATATCTGTGGTCTCAGTAGCAATGTGAATTCAGTTCATTTTATCCTACAATCCATATCCCACCTAGCCCTGTTCCCCACAGAACCCCAAATCTCTACCTTTACCGAAATATCCCCATTTTGTTTTCCTGATTACCATCTCACAACTCCCGTAGCAAGGGTGGCACCTGTTGTTATATCAATTCTGGATTTTCAGATGACACTGTTCTAATCTATCTATCTATCTATTGCCAGATGCCTTAATCCCGTACGGGGTGGCCACAAACAAATCGCTTCCACGTCGCCCTGTCCCCCACCATTTCACTGCTCTGCTCCCAACTCACACCCCCCTCTCTCATATACCTCTTCACTCCATCCCTCCATCTCATCCTCAGCCTCCCCCTCCCTCCCCCCCTCCTCCTCACTCACATACACTCTCCTCGTCAGTCTCTCACCCTCCATCCTCTCCACATGGCCAAACCACCTCAGTGTGTGCCTCCTAACGCTTTTAAACTTCAACTAATTTTGATTACTCACTGTATGAACTAAATTATCTAAATATTACCAAAACTATCTGTGTAGTCTATTGCTCCCCCAATGCTTCTTCAGACCAATGTGTATTTGACTCCATATCCACACAGTTGAGTCACCTTAAGCTTACCCTTAGCACCGAAATTACCATCTTGGGTGATTTTAACATACATAATGTAGACTGGTTATTGCACTCTGCCAGGACTGACGATGCTGGTCTAGAATGCGAGCTGTTTACAGAATCGTTTAATCACACGCAGTTGGTATAGCAACCAACCAGAATACCAGATGATCCTGACCATAATGCCCATCTCTTAGATCTGTTCCTGACAAATAATGCAGATCAATACAGGACAGAAGTGCTGTCACCACTTGGATCCTCTGTCCACAATCTCATCAAAGCCCCATAGTTGGCTGCCCCAAACCTCCCTGTTCTGAACCTGTCAGGGTGACCCAGTAGCACTTTGGCAGGGCAAACTGGGATGGGTTTAGAAATTATCTTGCTGACAGTCCATAGCCGTTTTCATCTCCAGTGATATTAGTTCTACCCAATCCCATATTAATGATTTAATAATAGTTATGGATTTATTCTTACCAAGTCAACAGTTAGCTAAAAGATCGAACTCTCCAAAATGGTTTGATAGCAGCTGTGCCAGGGCAACGGCCCATAAGTCACTAGCATATAACTTTAATTAAAATCATCCAATGATATCAGTTCTACCCAGTCCCATATTAATGATTTAATACTAGTTGGTATGGATTTATTCATACCATGTCAACAGTTTGCTAAAAGATCGAACTCTCCCATATGGTTTGATAGCAACTGTGCCAGGCCAATACCCGAAAAGTCATTAGCATAAAACTTTATTTAAAATCATAAACATCTGAGTCATTCTGTCAATTTAAAATTGCTACAAATAATGCAAAAGCAGTAATAAATCTCGCTAAATCAAACTTTCTTCAAAACCAAGCATTTAACAACGTTTTGCTTTATCCAAGCTTATTCAAGTCAATGAACAATATTCCGAGTGGACACCTTATATACAAGCTTTTCCCACCACCAAAAGTTGGATAATATATAAGGCGTCCAGTTGGAATGTTGTTCATTGACTTGAGAAAGCTTCTATTAAGTGAAATATTGTCAACTTAATAAAGGCTTGTCTTCAGTATGACGTTCATATTTAAGTAAGTTTTCCATGCATTAAATACAATATTACTTTTACCTCATAGATGTGAGACAAGGTAGATAGTAGGTGTGCCATAGACTCAACCCGTGACTGTTGCAGTAAATGCTGAGATGGATGTTGCAAGAAACAAATGGAAAGGTGAAGGGTGGTCATCAGCGTATGAGTGGATAGGGCAAGTTGTACAGCTTAGGTCACTGATGAATAATGGAAGAGAGTTGGTGATAGGACAGGGCCCCACGGAACACCACTGTTGATAGCTCTATGTCAAGAATGGTGGTCGTCTACAACAGCAGCTACAGAATGACCAGAAAGGAAGCTAAAGGTGAAGACACAGATAGTAGGATAAAAACCGTAAGAGGGCAGTTTGGAAATTTAAAAATTATGCCAGACTTAATCAAAAGTGTTTAACTCGCCGCGTGCCAGTGCCGTTTTAAAGCAGTCTGACATAATTCCGTGGCTCGTGTCAGTGCTTTTTTAAATCTGTTTAAAATAAAAAAAACTTCACTGTGACCACATCTTTGAAGATTCGCGAGTAAAAATTGACAGGCATGTAAGGTAACTGTTCCTCTACCATCCCCCAGGCTGTCAAGGCCATACACTCACTCGCTCCCCCCCCTCACGCTCACTCTGCCTCACACTGCCTGTGTGCCTCACCCAGTGCTGTACATAGTGAAGGTATTTTGTAAATATTTTCATATAAGAGCAAATTGTAAATATTTTCTTGTAAGTGTAAGGACTATATAGTGAAGTCAAGTTGTAAATACCTTCTTGTATGTGCCAGGACTGGACGTAATGAAGTCAGGTTGTACCCATCTTCAAGTGTTAGATAATGCATTCACAGTGAGAAAGACATTCAAATTGTGATAGATGCTGAAGCAATAAGTAAGCAGAAGTGTACTGAACATTGCTATACTTTCCCAGCATAAATACCTGAGTATACCTTACATAGAAAACGGCTTTCTATCACGTACGTGGTGAGCGTGAGAGAGTGGCTATACCTGTACACGAGTATGCAGGACTCAATAAAACTCATTTCCGAGCCTCGGTGAGCATTTTAATGGCGAAATTCGTTGTTTTCACATCAAAATCTATCATTATAACCCCCCAAAAAAATTTGAAAAATGGCCAGCACTGGGGTGGCCCATAAGGCTAAAAATAGCCAGCAAGCAGTGGGTTAAAATGCCAATTGCAATAGCAAAGCGTTTTGGCAAAATCCTGAGAAGAGGATGGCCAAGTCTATTAGGAAAGTTAAAAGATCGCCAATGCACTGTCTGTGGTGGAACCCATTATGACAATCAGAAAGACAGTTCTGATGGGAAAGGTGCTTTAAATATTTTTCGAGGAGCAGATTCAACAACTTTGGAAATACAGGATGTAAAAGCAATTGGACGATAGTTAGAGGGATGGGAATATTCACCCTTCTTTGGAACAGGCTGAATGAGAGCAAGAAGGAAAAGTACAGGTGAACAGACAAAGAGCTAACTTAAGCAGGGTGAAAGTATTGAAGCACAGTTTTTGAGGACCACAGGAGGGACCCCATCAGGCCCATATGCCTTGTTATTATTGAGGCCAGTGAGGGCAGCAAGTACATCAACTGAAGAGAGTTTAATGTCAGTCATGAGGAAGTCAGAGGGGGAAAGTGATGAGGAACAGCACCGGAATCATCTAAGATGGAACTGGAGAAGCAATTCTGAACAAAGAGATCCGTTTCTTCTGTACAAGAAACAGCTACAGAGCCATCAGAATGGAAAAGAGGAGGGAAAGAGGAAGAGGTAAAGTTGTTAGAAAGATTAATGGCATGATGCCAGAAGATGCATGAAGAGTTTGAGTCAGAGAGTTCAGAGCATTAGATATGGATGAAAGTATTCTTAGCAGAGCAGAGAACATTGACACGGTTCCAGACAGACAAACAACAGACATGAGATTTAGGGGTGGGTTGGCTCTGATACTTTTTTGTAGGCCTTCTCCTTAAGTGGACAACATTAGAAATGGTGATTAAACCAAGTTTTTTTTTTTTCATTAGTCAATGGATAAGAGAAAAGAATGTATACTTTCATGCCTGAAAGAATAACCTCTGCAACACGTGAGGCACACTCAGATGGCTCTCGGTCATGGAAGCAAGAACTCATTCCAGGGAACATCAGAGAAGTATTGCATGAGGGCCTCCCAACCAGCAGCTCCAAAGTGCCATAGCTACCGCTTCTTGGGTGGATTCACATGCCATATTGGAGCAACAAGATAGGTTAAGGCGATAAGGTTGTGATCAGAAGCGTCCAATGGAGAGAAAAGATAAACAGAGTAAGTAGAAAAATCAGTTGTGAGAAAGAGGTTAGGTATGTTGTAACACTCTCCAAGGCAGTCTGATATATCGGTAGGGTGCTTTACAGGCTGCTGTAGGTCATTAAGGATAGAAATGATATAGGCACATTCAACAGGTGGATCAGTGCCAAATGTGATGGTGAACATTGAAATCACCTGGAATGGTGCTTTCAGGGAAAGGAGAAATTGATAGGATGCATTTAATCTTAGAAATATTCGAAGAATTTTGCATCAGTACAATTAACGGCCAAGTACACAGCACAGATGTATTCAGTCAGAGATTGGTGATTTAACCAAAGCCAAAGAGCAGACAGTTCAGAAAATTCAGGCTCAGGAACACGAGAGCAAGATATGTTGTTGTGTTCATACACACAACTGCCACCTTTGACTGAAGTGAGTATAAAATTACAGGGGTTCCCAGCCCGTCGGTTGCGACTCCCTAGGGGTCACGGAGGGTTGGCGGGGGGATAGAGAAGTCTTGGGAGATTTGATAGCCTGGGGAGAAGAACTTCGTAAAAATTGATTAATTAATCGTTGTTTTCACCTGTTGTACCCAGAAAATAATTGTAAGACTGTAACAGCTGGTGGCAGGGGAGTTGTGTGTTTCGGGTTTTGAGAAAGGGGTTGCGAGTACAGAAAGGCTGGGAGCCACTGGTGTAGATGGATGGCTAAAACATATTCGAGGAACAGAATGTTCTAGTCATACCTCTGGTTGGAGGTTGAATTAGAAGCAACATGTTTGGAGTATCTTCAGCGAAAATTATGGTACGTTATTTATCCTAGAGAATCATTGGTGCAAATGCATACATTAATCACTGTCATAAATGCTCCTATTTCCGTTTTTTGTTCTGTTAGCATAAAAGTATGAACGCTGTCTCCCAATGACCGATGTGTGCATGGGACTGTGTGTGTGTGTGTGTGTGTGTGTGTGTGTGTGTGTGTGTGTGTGTGTGTAAGCAGAGATGAAGCTGTGCTGTTTGCAGATTACTAAAATGAATTGACTAATGATTGTGCTTAATGATTGTGGTTATTTAAGGTAACCATAGGTAGATTAAATAATACGGCGCAACTTAATTCTTTCTATCTACTATCTGTCAAATATCTTTATACCCGTCAAGCTTCATGCTCCGTCATCCTCCATGCCCTCCCCCTTCCCTCATAATAGACATTCGCCGACTTCCCTCTCCCACTCATCACTGTGGCTAGAAACATGGATGACGAACGCGGGATTCGCATTCACAATGAGAATGGATTTATGACTGTAACAGATGAAAATGTTCGCGTTTGTACATAGTAAGCAACAGGCTTCGTGGAGGAAAAATTATCATCCAGCCAAGGTTGCATGGAGATGTTTGCATTTGCTGTCTTTTCCAACAGAAGTATCATCATCATCATCACCATCTGGACCTCCTTTCCCACCCAAATAATAATAATGAGAAATCATCATCATCATCATCATCATCTTCATCCAATCCTACATTGTCCTATGAGGAGCGTAGGACCCCGGGGCTAAGCAAGTTGGTCCTGACATTAAAATGAGAATGACCTGCCTCACTCATCCCTGAGTGACATTACGTGAGCAATAACTCCAACCACCCCTTAGATATAAACCTTCACTGGCTCAGTCCGACTGGAGTGCCTTAATTACCCACTAAACCATCAGGTGCCATATTTTGGTTATATGGTTACCACCCAGCGTAGTAAATGGTTTCCTGGTGTATAGGAAACCATTCGGCCTGTCACCCGTAGAGTCACCCATAGGCAGAAGGATGAGGAAAGAATGAAGGAAAGACAGACAAAAGAGGGAGTGTAAAGTCACCCGTAGGCAGAAGGACGAGGAAAGAATGAAGTAAAGAAAGACAGAAGAGGAAGGAAGGAAAGAAGGAAGGAGAGGAAAGGGCAGACACCTGAGAGCAGCACTACATCGAGTGAGAGGATGGTGAGCGTCCCCACCTACCACAGAATAATAATAATAATAATAATAATAATAAAACCTACACTGATCAAACACGTCCCATGATAATATCATTGGTGCTAGTCAGATGGTAAACATTAAACGATAGTGAGACAACACACGAACCACACGCTGGATACCACCCAAATGCAAGCAAGAGTGTCCTCAGCACTGTGACAAAGCCATGGAAATATTCACTGATAATAACTGGAAATCAGGGCACAAGAGTAGCTGAATCTGGGTGAAGTAACTGCCATCAAGGAATTTAGAAGAATGTGCCAAGAAGAGAGTCAATGGTTAAGACTGAAATTCATGAGGCTTACTCTGCATTTACTCGTGGTGTGGAAAATCGTAGGACATGCACGACACGAGCCTTTCCTGAAATCGAATAATTCGACTCTGTGGAAACATTGATCGGAGAAGCTCTGGTTCCAGGATGTGTAAAAAACCACAATTTGTCCCAAGATAAGATGTCGGCGTTCGCCCTACCACCGAGATTTATAGGACTGGGCATTATACCCCGTGCTGAGGTGACTTCCAGACAGCATGTAAACTCTGTCAAATTTACAGGAGCATTCAGAGAAAGTATAATAACAAACAAACGAGGCAAACATTAACACCAAGGAGCAACACACCATTAGACTGACCATCACCAAAGAAAGACAATAAAGCAAGAACTGCAACATCTGTCAGTGAGTATACAAACAAATTTGGAAATTGTAAAAGAACTAACTTGAATCCCTGCCTATTGCACCAAATTGATTCAGTCATCATAAACAAGAATTTATAGATGCCATGGCCGTACTGTATGACTGGCCATTGAAGGCCCAACGAATTAGTGTGTGTAAATGCGGGTCACCTTACGACACAAATACCATGGTGTGTAAGAGAGGTGGCTTCGTATGTATGAGATACAGCCAGGCATGAAACATCATCACCAGTATGCTGAGTAAAGTCTGGCATGAGGTGACAGTGGAGCTCACTCTTTTTACACTTGACAATAAACACCTTCAACACCTTACAGTCAGCACATCTAATGAAATGTGGGTAGACGCCAGTGCTCGTGCTTTTGGGTTCCAGGGCTACTAGCTTTGTGTACTTCAGAATATTTGACCGAATGGCTGCATGCCACCGCAACTTTGTCACTGAAATTTGCGCACCAGAAATACGAAAATGACAAGATCAGAGCATGCAGGGAAGGAACTGAGACGTTAGACAAGGCAGCTTTACTCCCTCGTGTTCGCTACATAATAAGAGGTGGGGCCCAGTGCAAAGTGCTTCTGTGCTAGACTAACAGAAGTATAAATGATGGCGTAGATGACGTCCCGAAATGCTATAATCTGCATCTGGGGGAGCCGATCATCTGCCACAGCCATCACGTGCATCAATTGTGGGGCAGCTGTCGTCAGAAGCTAATGTATTAGGTCAACATAAGGATAACATACACAATAGCAGTAGTAGTAGTAGCAGTAGTAGTGGTAGTAGAAGTAGTAGTAGTAACCATTCTCGTATGTATACGTGTCTGTCGTTACCCGGTTTACCAGAGTGACGGAAGAGTCTGACTACACTGCTGTATTCACTGACATTATTACGCTTGAATAAAGAAAATGTTAATAATAATAATCATCATCATCAACATTAATAATAATAATATTAAATAATAATTATAGTCACTGTAAGTGGTAGTAGTAGTAGTGGTACTACTACTACTACTACTACTACTACTACTACTACTACCACTGCTACTACTACAACTACTACTACTACTACTACTACTACTACTACTATTACCACTACTACTACTATTACTACTACGACTACGACTACAACTACTACTACTACTACTACTATTATTATAATCATTATTATTATCATTATTATAGTTATGCAAAAGGTTATGATTATCATGACGATAATGAAAAAATAAAGGTAATATTACAAAGTTTTTAAAACAAATAAAGAGGAAAAAAGGGAACAAAGAAACCTGACATACCGTCGCATGTCATGGCAAATTTTAAAAAGCGACTCCACTAATATCTCTCCATAGGAGAGGTTTAAAAAAGAAAAAAAAAATTCATGCATTTTCTTTTCTGAACTGTCAGCTTGTCACTGGCAGCACAGGAAAGCAGAGAGGGCGAAGGGGATCTGCGAGAGAGAGAGAGAGAGAGAGAGAGAGAGAGAGAGAGAGAGAGAGAGAGTGTGTGTGTGTGTGTGTGTGTGTGTGTGTGTGTGTGTGTGTTACACAGCTGAGTTTCTTTTATTCCCATTCGTGTGACCACTTGTGAAAGAATCACTGGAGCAATCAGCCACTAACATTGGCTTTGCTGGTCAGCAAAAAGAATCGAGCCACTTTTGAACTTTGGATGGATGTTCTGTGGCCTATTGTTGGATGTGTAGATATGGAATTAGGTGGATGGGTAAGCATGCAGGCAGGTAAGTAGGCAAGTAGCTTGGGGCGGAGTGTAGATAGGTAAATAGGTGGGTAAGTAGGTGGGTGAGTAATGTGGTAGGTAGGCAGGTAAGCAGGAAGGTTATACAGACAACCATACATGGGAAGTAGCAAGGCAGAGAGGAAGTTGGCTGGTAGATGCAGAGGTGGTGGATGGCTTTAGGTAAAATGCATGTTTAAAAGAAAACAAGAAGAAACCCTCAGAGCACAACACTCGTGCCCACCAACTGGTGTGAGGGGCGAATATTTGACTTTACCCTGTGACGCTGGCCTTCAACAAATTACTCTCAAACTCTAATTACTTCATTCATGCCCAACCCTTAACCTTTCCACCAGCTTTGGTTAACATCAGGTCAAAAGTATTGACTTTGCCCAGTGACCTTTCCCTGTCACCTTAACCTTGATTGATTGTTCTTAAAATCGATTTTCTTTATCCTCACTAAAACATGCATCATTCAACAAAGTTTTCTCTAAATAGGATAAGAACTGATTGACATTGCCATGTGTCCATAACCACCTATTTTTCCCCAAAACACTAATTCAGCTCCTGAGTTATCCTTAAATCATCCACCAAGTTTAATCCACATTAGAATCTTAAAATAATATTTGTTATTTTGTTCACACACAGAAGCCGAAATTTGACCTTACCCTGTGACCATGACCTTTTTCAGAATGTTCTCAAGACTGATTCGCTTTGTTGTTGCTTAACGCTCATTCCTTCCACAAGTTTGGCTAAAATCAGATCAGAACTACTTGAACTGACTTTGACCTCTGACTTTCACCTTTAACCTTTCCCTCTCACCGTGACATTTGACTGATTGTGTTCAAAGTCGAATCCTTTTGTGCTTGTCGTATCTTAAACGCATCCACTAAGTTTGATCTAAATTGGATAAAAACCGTTTACCTATCGCTGTGCCCCTATTATTAAAAAAAAAAAAAAAAAAAAAAAAATCGGCTCTCTCCTTGGCTGACCCTCAACGCTTCTACTATGTATAGGTATGATCAAAAGTGAGTTTTTTTTTTTTAAACACACACACACACACACACACACACACACACACACACACACACACACACACACACACACACACACACACACGCGCGCGCGCGCGCGCGCGCATACTATACGCTCTTGCTCCACGAGCGCGGCTGTAACTGTACCGTGTTAAAAATGCTATTAACACAGATAGACAGACATACAGAAACAGAAAGATAGATAAAGAGACAGAGAAACAGGCGGGCAGAGGCGAAGACAGACGGCAGAAGATGATTGCTAAACCGAGTGCACGACAGGCTGACAGACAGCTGAGTGAGTGGAGTACAGTAAAAATAGAAAGGGATGCAAATACAGAGAGAACCGTTGAACCATCCTAGAAGAAAACGAGAGAGGAAAGCCGAAAAAATATGACAGGTAAGAGTTGTATCGACAGACAGACAGACAGGGGGGGGGGGAATTGCAGCAAAGAAAAAAGTTACCGCAGGTATGTTAAGCAGATAAAGAGACAGTGGAAACTTCGCGATCCTTCCTAAGTGACGTGGACTTAAATGCAAGCAGATAAACTGCCATGCATTTGTACGAGCTGATAGTAATCGTCCGTCGTTAGCTGGAATGTTTTACGAATTGCTTTGTTCTAGGCCTGAAAGATGCTTTTGGTGACTTGGGTAGCCTGGGTCTCTCGAGCGCAGTAGATCACTTGGCGTTATTGAAATTTAATACAATATAGGTAATCTGCAACTTACTGAAAGTGAGCAAAAAGACTCATTTTTCCTCATCTACCTTTTTCCCTGATGAAATTGCAGGAGGAAGGAAATTCTGAAAACCTGTCCAGCTCCATGGAAAACACTTATGGGGTAATGGAGTGAATAAATAGAAAATCAAACAGAAGCATATAAAGAATACGTATGAGAGAGGCTATGAAACGCGAGAAAGCAACTCAGAGGGAAACTGGCAGAGAGAGATACACTCAAGAAGGACCAGAAAGAAGGAGAGAAAGTCTGGTTATCGACAGGGAGGTGTGTGCGAGTAAGTGGCAGTAAGAGGGTAGGCGCTTCAGTGAGAGGGTAGACTCTTCAGTGTGTGTGTGGGGGGCGGGGAGGAGAGGAGGAGGGAAGAAGGCGATGCAACAAGGAGGAACGAGGAAAAACTGTAGAATGATAGTTAGAATGGAAAGGAAATAATCCAAAGACAGTGAAAGAGAAAAGGAGACAGAAAGATATGCAGAGAGTGGGTGGGAAAGAGGGCAAAAGAAATACAAAAAGAGACAGAGGCACCATGAAAATCAACAGGAATAGAACAGGAAAAAAAAAAAAAAGCTGATAGCAAAGAGAGGTAGCTGCTTGGAAGGAAGGTGCAGTTTTTAAAAGAAGGATGGATGAGATTAAGTGTGATACGATAGGGATAGTATGTTGGAAAATAAGAATGCAGCTGAGAGGGACTATAGAAGAGAGAGAGACGGGCAGACAAACATAGAGCATTATTACTACTTGTAACCTCAGAGCTTACCATTTCTTATCAGGGGCTGCACAACATCTGCAAAAGAGGGTCAAGGGAGGAATTAAGCAATGGGAAAGGTACAAACTGAGGGTGAGAGATGAGAGGGCGAGGTTAGCAGGGAAAACTGTTAGGAGGATATGAGTGGGAGAAAAAAATAAAGACAGACAGAAGCAGGGAGTTGGTGAGAGTAGGAGAGGAAGCAAGAAAGATAAAGAAATGCTGCAATAAGAGGGAACCGAGAAGGGAGAAATGAAGGTGTAGACGGGTTGGTGTACTGAAGAGATGGGGATGGGTGAAGAGAGAAATGAAGACTTGAGAAAATTGAGAGAGGAGAGGAATAACGAAAAAAGAATATGAAGGAAGGTGGAAGAAGAGGGAATGGCACGCAGATGAGATGACTATGAAGGTAAGGTGGATGGGAAAGATAATAATTTCAATGAATTGGGAGATAGAGCAAAGAATAAGAGAAGCAGTGGGGAAAAGGGAAGGGAATCAAGATGAAGAAGAAGGCTTGGCATAATGTTTACTCACTGCACGAGGGTCACCAAGGCTGACAATCAATTTTTGCAGAGTTCCAGTCTTCCCGTAGAATATGACGTGCAACAAACGCATTTGCATCCAGGCCCTCAGTTGCACTGCTGAGTGCACAAGGGCAAGCTGGAAACAATGACCGGCCCAAGAGAAACCCAGGTTCTTCCAGTGGTAGCTGGAAATGCTGACCCAAGCAGCACTTGGTGCCCGTTCCAAGGTGAAACTGGTTGGAGGGATGTGAGTGTGGGTGGGAAGGGAGAAGGGAGTGGTGAAGGCCAGAGTGTGAGGGGGGACGGGGTGGAAAGGTGCAGGGAACAAGCAGGAAGCGAATAGGTCTGGAGAACTGTCACGAACTTAAAGGGAACATTATGAACAAGAAAACTGAGATTTAAGAAGCAAGATATGTAGGAGAGGAAGACAGGATAGAGATGGTGGGAGGACCGGCGGGGGTGGGGGAGAAGAAGGGTAAAGATAAGGCTAGGATGGGGGTAGGGGAATGGTTAGGGTATGGGTGAAAAGGGAAGAAAGCAGAATTACGACCTGGCAAATGCTCGAGGGTCATTTGCTCGAACGATCAATTTTTGTTGTCCTAAACTTGGGCTACAATGACCCACAGTAGTTGATGTTACAACCAGGTGTCTGTACTGCTGGGTGAACCTGGACAAGAGAGAATCAAACTTCGTCAATGAGTCTGCCTGACTCGTGAATGGAACTCTGGTTCTTTAACTAGACATGCTAACCATGGCTACACAGAAGGAGGGATAAAGGAGGGGAGGGGGAGTCAAACAGAAAATTAGTTAGTTACATAAAATATATTCATGCCTTTCGACTGCAGAAGGGTCAGTAAGGCAGATAACCTATAAGAGCCGGAAGAGGGAAAGTTCTGCGACCTCCACCCTCCGTAGGAAAGTGGGTGGAGGCATGAGAGGGGATGGGTGGTGGGAGGAGAGGAGTAGAGGCTGGGATGGAGGTGGAGAAAAGGAAATAAAATTTGTACTGAAGGTCTCCCTGAGTGGGGGGGGAGAAAGAAGTGATAGGAAAGAAAATAGAGCAGATTTATAGAGGGAACAAGGAGCCTGAGACTAAGAAATTAAAGGAAAGAAGTATGAGAGCAGAGATAGAAGAACAAGAGGAAAAGGGTTAATGAGAGAAGGTGGAAAGAAAGAGAAGGAATGAAAAGCAGAGGAGGGAAAGGAGAAAAGGAAGGAGGCAGAATGAAGGAAAAAACAGAACATGTAGAAACAGAAGAGGAAATGAGAAATATACACTGTAAATAATGAAATGCCAAAAACTCTGGCCCTGAGCTGTCGCTCAGTATGCCTCCGCCAAACCTTGCACAACCATACAGCCATACAACCTCCATGACAGGGTTCATTGTGGGTTGAAATGAGACTAAAAAATATCTAAGTCAACCCCACATGACCTTGACCTTTGACCTTGTTGACCTAATTAGTCCATCGCCCCTTCATATTGCATCACTGACAAAAGTTTGTCGAAATCCGTCAAGAGGTTCAGGAGAATCTCGTCCACACCCATACGACCTTGACTTATGATCCTTTGACCCTGCTGACCCAGTCAGTTCATCATCCCTCCATACAGTATCACTGACAAGTTTGGCCGAAATCTGTCTAGGGGTTCAGGATATATCGCGCCCACACTCATATGACATTGACTTTTGACTTCTTGGCCTTGCTGGCCTATTCAGCTCATCGTCCCTTTATACTGTACCAGTGACAAAAGCTCGGTCAAAATCCGTCAAGGGGATTCAAGAGATATCACGCCCATATGACGTATCAGTTCAACATTTTCTCATACTGCATTTCTGACAAAAGTTTCGTGGAAATCCACTGAATGGCTCAGGAGATATCGCATCCACAATAGTGTTACAAATGCACACCCACAAGGATAAAGTAAGTCGACCCCATAAGACCTTGACCTTTAACCCCTTTACCTTGGTGACTTAATCAGTTTATCATCCCTTCATACTGTATCACTAACAAAAGTTTGGTAGAAACCCGTCGAGGGGTTCAGGAGATACCACGCCCTTAAGGATAAACTAAGTCGACCCTACATTACCTCGACTTTTGACCGCCTTGATCTAGCTGACCTAACCATTTCATCATATCATACTGCATCACTAACAAAAGTTTAGTAGGCATCCGTCGATGGGTTCAGGCCATATCGCGCCCAGAAAAGTGTTATGGATTCACAAAAGCACGCACCAACACACGCACACCCATGCACGGACAGAACAATCGCATAATGCTTCCTCCACTAAGGTGGGCGGTGGCATAAAAACAGGAATAATTCATAATGAGACATGTATATACAAAGACAAAAGGTGTGTTGCTGTTTCGTCAGAAGATTAGGTGAAACATGTGAAGCATATGAGAGCTCTACCACAGTTACATATTGGTGATTGCCTAGCCTGACTTACTGAAGCTTCATATCTGCTGGTGATGGGATGACGATATTAATGAGACCAGGAAATTCGGAAACCTTAACACCGATTCGCGAAAGCTGCTGCGAAATGTGTATCACATTCGGTCAGGCAATGATCGCCTAACAGTTAAATCTTACCACGGAACTTCAGGCAGACCAAGTATTTACCTTGGTGTGAAGAGGGAAAGCAACATGAATCCATCTACTAGGGAGATGAGAGAGGGCAGAATCTATCTTTATTCTGGGGAGTCCTCAACAGATACTGTAAACATTATGTTTGAGCTGAATCGCAGGATGGTAGATTGTGCGATTTTGGAAGGAAGGCACAACGGAGAACAGTCATCGTTCAGGTCACCCTCGTGTTACCGCACCAGTACAGGACCAGGACTCGTACTTATAAAACACTAAGACTGTGTCATTAGGCGAAAGTCTGTCTTAAATTCACAGGAGCGATTCATAAATCCTTATGTTCGACCTTAACCCGAGCCATATAGCTAAAGACACCTCCCGAGCTGGCATAGCGCTTAGGACGTGGCTTATGATTCAATCATAACTTTAAACATGGCCGCCTCACCACAACAACAAATTCGCCACAGTCAACCAAGACGTTCTCGTGACAGGAAAGATGTGCTTCATGAGCTAAGTGATCCAGAACTGGTAAAGAGATATCGCTTGGACCATGCATGCAGGCATAATTTTTGTGACAGATTTAGTGCGGGAGACCCTAACAAGACCAACGGCAAGAAACAAGGCCCTCACGCCAGAAATGAAAGTTATTTTAACATTCCGTTACCTTGCAACTGGAAAAATGCAACTCAGAAGTGGTTACGACCACTTGTGCGTTTCTCTATCGTACTGTTGGAGTTCTCCATGTTGCAGGTAGCGGTGGTGGTGCTTGTTTACAGGATGGTGTGGTGAAGCAACATGTCCTCATTCACAGTAAAACAAAGTGGTAAATAAATAATTCCTAAAACTTGACATTAATCAGTTGACTTTTCACTGAAAACATTCGAGAAAAGTATCGTAGCAGTTTTAGATTTTTTGTTACGTCTTTGCTTTTTTTTTTTTTCCCCCTTCAATTTTCAGAACTCTCAAGTGCTTAGCAAGCCGTTTTCTCAGCAGCTTGTGAACTGCTCCTTAAGTCTCATATTTGTGACTTTCACCTAACTGTGATGTAAGTTTTATAAGTACGGCCCCAGGAAATAATCACACAGATGGAAGTCAGCACCTGCAAGTAGTCCTTACACCGCAAGTGACGAACTGAACCTAGAATGAAGAACACGAACAGCTGTGTGTAGACTTCTGCTTCTTGGTTATGTGTTCAAACTCCAGCCTATAGGAATAGTTTCACCACTTATAACAAAACACTAGATTATCATTATACAGTAAATCTGTCCATGTGTAAAATAGTTTGAACAGTTTTGTTTGATAACACTGACAGATAATGACAATTACAGTTCATAATGACAGCACTGAGCTCTGTAATATGCAGAGGCTATCTCCGCAGCGAGCGTGTAGCTTTGGCCGTCACATTGAAACACCACCACTCGTCGCCTCCACCATGGAAATGCAGTCGGATCATTGTTCTTAGCTTGCTGTTTCTGTTTCGCTGTTGTTTACATAAGCTAAGCAGTGGGCCATGGCACTATATTATCCAAATTCATTGACTGATTTCAAAAGACGTGGGCGTCGGTGGTGAAGATAAACATCAGCGCCGCCCTGGGCTCCTGGCGGCTGTTACACAAACTACGTGGTCCAACCCATGAGAAAGCCTCTTCATATTATAGAGCTCAATGAGTGATAGATAATGACAATCACAGTTCATAAACTAGAATGGCACCAAGTAGAGCGCATACTTCCGCCATCAACATCCATGCAATATTCACTGAAAAATTTACGAAAATGAAAAAAGCATTATCTCGCCATGTTAAAGAAAGGGAGAAAAAAATCCTGGATCCGCACCTTTATCTGGATCCGCACCAAAATTTAATGCAGTCTATTCTCAGTATTCTGGGCCAAGGTCCATTATTCTACCAGGTTTCGTGGAAATCCGTCCAGTAGTTTTTGTGTAATCTTGCTCACAAACCAACCAACCAGGGGTCAACACTGCTCCCAACCACTGTTGAGTCGAAGTCAACTTGAAGGGTCCCGGTTGGAATTGGATGACGTCACAATGTTGGATTTTGTCCTCGCCTGAACAACAAACTGGCGCCGAAGTCAACATTATGACGTAAAAAGTCAACATAAGTCAACTTCGGTTGACTTTTAATTCTCGCGAAAGCACGGCTTAACCAACAAACAAACGGACAGGGGTGAAAACATAACCTCCTTGGCGGAGGTAATTATCAATAAGCGAGGTAGATGTTAAATGAATAAAGAGGAACAAATTTCTGGCTAGTTCCTTTACTACTTAAATTGCCGTGTTGCTTACATAAAAAAAAAAAAAAAAAATGGAACAGATGAGGAACGGTTCAGATGTATCAAGTACGTAGCAGTCGAAAATCACAATATACAGATGTGTTTCGCTCAGTTACCAAAAATATGCCCGTATCCACATGTTCGTCACCTGGAGCAAATGGCAACGTAAGTCAGTGCTACCAACCGTTCTTATGACTCAAAGCAGAGCGACCAAAACTTAGCCTTTCAGCATATGCTTTCACCAAATTTCACGTGACTTTTACCTTTGACTGTACACAGGAAAATTATTTTAAAACAAATGTATGAGAGAGAGAGAGAGAGAGAGAGAGAGAGAGAGAGAGAGAGAGGTCTCAAAATGGGAGGGTGACAGTAAAGGATATACCAATAGAATATGATACAGAATATGCAAGAGAGAGAGAGAGAGAGAGAGAGAGAGAGAGGGAGAGAGAGAAAGGTCTCAAAATGGGAGAGTGACAGTAAAGGATATACCAATAGAATATGATACAGTATATGCAAGAGAGAGAGAGAGAGAGAGAGGTCACAAAATGGGAGGGTGACTGTAAAGGATATACCAATAGAATATGATACAAAATATGCAAGAGAGAGAGAGAGAGAGAGAGAGAGAGAGAGAGAGAGAGAGAGAGAACAATGAAGTGAGGAAGAGATAATGGACAGAAAAAGGAAAGAGGAAAAGGAAATACTGTAGGATGGAGAGTTGGGGGAAAAGAACTGAGAAAAAAATGAAAAGAAAAACAGGAACAAACGAGGACTTGAAAGTGTCGGAGAAAGGGGAAAAAATCAGAGAAGTGGAGCGGACGAAAGAAAACAGGAAAATGAAAGGAACTAAATTGTTTGTGAAAATTTGAAGTTAGAAAAAAAGTAGGGAATACATATCATGTAGCGAATGTGCGAGAGATAAGAGGTGAAAAAAGGAAAGAAAAGAGGAGACAGAATAAGAGAACAGGGGAGAGGGCTAACAAACGAGACGTGGACGAGAAAAGAGAACACCGAAGCTCTAAAGAAGGTATACAGCAACTGAGCTATTAGTTATCGTTTGCCTTTTATTTCATGAAGCCATATGCATATGGCTGTCTATTCTTATCATTTCTATATTTCTCTCCGACAAGAAGAGTATGTTTTCACCCGTTTGTTTGTTGGTTTGTTTGTTAACAGGATTGCTCAAAAACTAAATTAGAGATTTGGACCATATTTGGTGGGTAGATAGCTCATATCTCAGGGGTCAATCGATTAACTTTTGGGATCGATCCGGATCGTATTACAGATTCTAGACCCGGAGAACATTTTTTATGAAACCCTAATCAGTGATGAGAAAACCTAACCCATTATGAAAAGTGGTTTGGAAATTAAATTTTTCTTGTCGGAGAGTTCCTCTCCACTGAGTGCCCTTCTAGTTGTAAGGCGACAGCAAGGGAGGAAGGCTCACCCACCCACCATTCCCACCAGGCGAAGTCAGCCGGAAACAATACACAAAGCCCTGGACATACATCCTCTCTCGAAAACCTCACACGGAAATTTCACAGGAAATAATGGATGGAAAACTTATTCTTAACTGTCTTGACAGTCAAGGGTATAAACATTACGTTAACAACAGATGCATAATAATGTATTGCGGTTGTACTCGTATACTCCATGATCTGAACTGCAGAATGAAAAAAAAAAATTGTTGGAAATGTATTACTCTGCTGTGAATATGTTAAGCCTGGGATTAAGAACATATATCACAGTCACTCATATGGCAAGGCATTTTGATTCATACATTAATAAGTCTACTGGTAATCTGGAGATGGACGCCTTCAAGTGGTCACACCGATATGGTTCGGTGGTGAAGTTGCCCTGTTTTACAAACGCCCCTCACGTCTCTCCTCATCCCCCGATAACTGGCCCGCAATCTCCCGGGTTCACATTCAAATGACCTTCTTCTTCCTCCTCCTCCCCTTCCTCCTCCTCCTCCCAGTGGTGGGGGTGGGGGTAAATATATAACTTATTTTATATGTCTAGAAGTGTTTGCCAGTTTTTTAGTCGCCATTAAGTCCTCCACAATTTGCTAAGTTCACTAGGAACTACTTGTCTGCTGCCATATCAGATCCTCTGATCATTATTAATATTATTTTTTAGTCAACTCCATTTTTTTAAGATAAATTATTAATATTTTTTGACCATTTCTTGTACAGTTTCCTTCACAATCTATATAGGTATCATATTCAATACCGTTTTTTGTAGTCTCTCAAGCTTCTGTGTGTCACTTTATAATATGGTAACTAGAACTGAACAAAGCACTGGAAGTGATTTATATGCTAGAAAATTACAAATTACACAATTTTAATATTATATTTTCCGATTTGTGTTTAAATGTTCAATCTATGAATTTAGTAATTTTTTTTAACTTCGTTAATACTCTGAATACCCTGCTGGGTCAGTCAAACCATTTATTATTTTTTGCTGCTGTTGCCTAGCCTCAGTCTGTCTGGCCGGGTAGACCCGTTGACCACAGGCAAAAAACTGCTTCTGTAGGGCCGTCCTATAGGTACATACACAGTGTCGGGATCCGGCACCCTCTTATGATAGACAGTTCTTCACCAGGGTCGAAGCAGGATCCTTCCCACGGCGAGGTGCGGGGAAATAGGAGGCGGTGAACCCAGGGTACACCGCGACATCATATGTAGGCTCTTCATCAGTGCCTTATTTGTTTGTAATATTCATAATTCTATATGTCGGTTTACGATGTGTGTGAATATCTATACTATAAATATTGTTCACAGTAAATAATAATTATTGCCAATGTTTAACTCATAGCACGT
Organism: Coenobita brevimanus; assembly: GCF_032717465.1. Taxonomy (NCBI): domain Eukaryota; kingdom Metazoa; phylum Arthropoda; class Malacostraca; order Decapoda; family Coenobitidae; genus Coenobita; species Coenobita brevimanus. Next base: position 27,322,360 of record NC_137053.1, on the reverse strand, counting down.
ACAGATATTAAAATCCATTTTCTTATTATACGTAGTACATTAAGTTGAAAAGTGTACATAAAGGCATTATTACTTATTGCCCTGTTTAATGCCCTCAGAAACATTTCAACTGGCCTAAGTTATTTCAGTAATCATTCAGCTATTAACTGCAAGCTGTACACTACATCTGTCGCATAGATCTGAACTAGGCTACGCTACCATCTTCCAAACGGACGCGGAAAGTTGTAAAAATTATATTTTCTACTATAAACACAAATGCAAAGAATGTATAATGAATTCTAGTTATCCCAGTTTCGCCATTATGCACTTCATTTTCTTGCAACAGTGGCCTGTTGGTGGAGTTTGTATGTTCAGGCTTTTGGTGCAGCTAAAGAGAAATGTTTTCAGTTTGTTATTGTGATGCTGGCAATGTTTAGGTTATTCTTGCTTCGTTTAATGTTTAGCTTTTCGACGAAGAGAGTCGTTATTATTGTTTGATTCCCTGTGGTCTTTTAATTCTGGAAACAGTTCTATTATATCCGTCTAATATAAACCATATCGATGGAAAGACAGATAATAGTCCGTGCTTTGCACATTGCAACACAAACCAACAGTTTTTTTTTTCTATTCTCTGTTAACTGTTTTCAAGACAAACAAAAAGAAACGCTAGAGTAGTTAGGGTAAGAAGGAAAAGAGAGGGTAGAAAAGGGGATGTGAAGAGAGAGAGAGAGAGAGAGAGAGAGAGAGAGAGAGAGAGAGAGAGAGAGAGACAGAGACAGACAGAGAGAGAGAGAGAGAGAGAGAGACGGGATAAAAAGGTAAAGGGAAGGAAAGAGGAGGGCGGTGGGGAGAATAAGTGGGAGGGTGAGAATAGTGGAGAAAGGTAGGGAAAGAAAATGAAGAGGGAAGCGAAGAAATTATGTGGCGAAAAGGAACAAAGGAGAAGGAGAAACAGTAGGAAGCAGCCAGCGGAGAGAAGGTGGAAACTGGTGGAGAGAGAGTACAGAGGTGGGGGAGAGAGGGTGGGAAAGTGGTGGAGAGAGGACAGGAGTACAAAGGAGTACAAAGGAAAGCAAACAACAACAGACCTTATGGTCGTTTCGAGGCTGTTTGTTACAGAGTAGACTATGACTATGAGATCTAACTGTACATGCTGAAGGATAAAGATAGTAAAGCAAGAAGGCTCCCTCCGCCTCCAAACCCCCCAGTTAAAACTGGTAAAAAAAAAAAAAGTGAGAAAATCCACCAAGCAGCATGGAAAAACTGACATGCAAAATTCATATGAAAGATTGAAAAGGAAAAGCTACATTCTATCATACTTTATCTATGAGCTACCAGTATGAATAACCTGAAAGAGAAAAGTAAAATGAATGATCGAATAAATAAATAATGCATGACACTATGTACGGGTACGTTGAGTTAACGGGCCGTCTGCAGACACAGCTTGGAAATTGCACAGTGTGGATGTTCAGGGGTGGTGCGGCAGCCTTGCCTGGCGCTATTAATTTAGGCAGCAGTCAATCAGGCCCCAGCTCCGTTCATTCCATTGAGACTAGCAACAACTTTCTTATGCAGGACAAGCACACAAGTCACCTCCTGAAGCAGTGACCCCTGGTACATTAAAAAAATCCCGATGGTGGTCACTTAACTAACAGGGACCCTCAGTGATCCACAGCCCATCATGGGTCGAAAGTATGAGTAGTGACCGTTAATTCAGGGCTATCTGCGCATATCCTGGTCTGTGTATTTACTATATTTGCATTTAATAAATTGATCCAGGCCCTAGAAAAATAAAATAAAATAAATTATACATACACAAGTGTTTTATTCAGGCGTACACATATTAAGCTGGGGGGTTAGACGACAAATACTTATCCAGGCGACCTTTAAAGGTCATTACTGTATTATAATTTACTACATTGGAGGGAAATTTATTCCATATATTTATAACACTGTTAAAGAAGAAATGCTTAGCTTCATGCGACTGGAATCGTTTGCCAACTATTTTATGCCCATTGCCTCTAGTATAATTCGAGTGATCAACTGTGAAATATTTATCAACAGCCATATTATCATGTCCTTTGAAAATTTTGAATACTTATTAGATCTCCTTGTAACCTCCGTTTAGTTGGGGTAAATAGATTCAGGGCTTCTAAACGTTCCTCGTACGATTTATTTCTCAATCTAGGTATCATCTTTGTCATCCTTCGCTGCACTCTTCCAAGCTTTTCCATATCCTCTTTTATAATACGGTGACCAGAACTGAACGCAATACTCCAAGTGCGGGCGTACTAAGGAATTATACAAAGTGATGACGATACTATTGGATTTATTTTCAAATCCTCTACCTATGAATCCAATCAGTTTATTGGCTTTTTTCACAGCTTCTGTGCATTGTTTGCTTGGTTTCAAGCAAGTGGAGATGGGAATATGGTGGTGGAGGGAGGGCAGGTAAAGCAGTGGATAGAGTTTAAGAAAGTGGAGGAGAGAGGGTAAAAGAAGACAATGGGGTACGAATGCTGAGAGTAGGAGAAATCGGAAAGAAACCGAAGAAATATATATTTATAAAGAAGGAATAAGAACAAAACGAAGAAACTGGAATGAAGGTAAGAGGGGAGATTAGAAAGTAAAGGCGAAAGAGAAAAGAAGGGAGAGAAGAGAAAATATGAGGGAGAAAGTGAGGAGGAAGAAAGACTGCGAGGCAAAGAAGAAAATAAAGAGAGAGGAAGAAGAAGAGGGGAAGGATGAAGACCTGTATATATTGATATCAGTGGGTCTGTTATTATCCTTCTCGATGTGTAGGTTATGGTGGCATAACATGATGGAAAACCTCTAACTGCCTCATGGAGAGTCCAACCTATGCACGTAATCCACATGACAGCGGCTAAGACCAGGGGAGAAGGAAAAAAGTAGGGGAGAGGGAACAAGACGGGAAGGAAAGGGAAAAAATGACGGAAGAAGAAGGAAGTGAGGAAGAAAAGAAAGGGAATAGAAAGATGAATGAGAGAACGAAATGAGGGAGGAAATGTTGGGAAAAGACAGGAAGACGAACGAGAAGCAAAGAATAAATGGCAAGAAAGAAAGAGAGAGAGAGAAAAAAAAAAACAGCCAGGAGGAGGAGGAGGCTTGGGTTCAAAGGGGAAAATGTCAATAAACATAAAGAAAGGCTACGCGTCGAGCCGGGGGAGGAATAAACTGAGAAAGGATGGGTTAGAAGCAAAGGTGGCGAAAGAAAGAGGGAAGAAGAGGCGAGGGGAAAATGGTAGATAAGAAAGCAAGAAAGAGGTGGAGGGAAAGTGAAAAAGGTGTAGAGGAAAGGAAATCGAATTGAATGGAGAGGGAAAAAAGAAAGATGGCGAGGGAAATACGGGGAAGAAAGCTACAGTTGGAAGGAAAGAAAGTCTGGAAGAAAAGAAAGATAATAAAAATACAGAAGGAACGATAGAAAGATACTCAGAGAAGGAAAGAAAGAAGAAAGATGCAGAGGAATGGATGGAAAGCCATGGATAGAGATAAAAAGGAGGAGAGGGGAGTAAAAACAAAAGAAAGTCGAAGGTGCATGAGCAGAGAGAAGAGATTTGAAGAGGAAAGGGGAAAGAGAAAACAGAGGCGGAGAGGGAAGGAAAAAAAGAAAAGGTTAAACGGGGAGAGGAAACTAAGGCTGATGAGACAGCTGAACAGCAAAGGAAGATAAGATACAAAACAGTGAAGAAGGGAAAAAACAAGGAAAAAAGATGCAGATTAAAGCAAAGGTGCTTGAAAGAAAATATGAAGGATTATAGAGGGAACCAGTAAAGGATGATATGCGGAGGATGAGGAAAGATGGAAAATGAAAAAAAAAAATGAGGAAAGATGAACATATGTAGAAGGAAGATGTCTGGAGGGAAAAAACAATGTGAGGTAAAAATTATACTGAAAAAAGGGAAGACGATAGGTAATGGTAGAAAAATTGAAGGATGGAAAGATGTAGATGGAAGAACGATGAATAGGGAAGGGAGAGTAAACACAGGCAATGCTACGCTGTTGCAACCCTCCATCTGACCAAGTACATACCCCCCACCTCCCTTCATACCTAACCAAGCGCATAACGGCCCTCACCCCCACCCCTCTGCATAACACAGAGATTTTAAAACTTAATAAAATAAGTGATATGGAATAGGGAAGTGTGACAGGAAGTAAAAAACCACCACCATCATCACTACCACCACCATCATCATCACCACAACCACAACCACCATCATCATCACCACAACCACCACCACCATCATCACTACCACCACCATCATCACTACCACCACCATCATCATCACTACCACCACCATCATCATCACCACAACCACCACCACCATCATCACTACCACCACCATCATCATCACCACAACCACCACCACCATCATCACCACAACCACCACCACCATCATCATCACCACAACCACCACCAACATCATGACTACCATCACCATCATCATCATCATCATCATCATCATCATCATCATCATCACCACCACCACCATCATCATCATCACCACAGCCACCACCACCATCATTACTACCATCACCATCATCATCACCACAACCACCACCATCATTACTACCACCACCATTATCATCACCACAACCACCACCACCATCATCACTACCATCACCATCATCATCACCACAACCACCACCATCATCATCATCATCATCATCATAATCATCATCATCATCATCATCATCACCACCACCACCACAATCATCATCATCATCATCAACGCTATGCTGTTGCAACTGTCCATCTTACCAAGCACATACTCCCCACCTCCCTGCACACGTAACCTAACCAAGAGCATAACGGCCCTCACCCCCCCCCCCTCTGTATAACATAAAGATAAAACAAAAATATCAGTAGTTTATCCATGGTAAACAAAACCTGGTCCCTTCAGATTACTTGCGAGGGCACATTGAAATCTCCGAGATTTTTTATTTTTGTTTTTTAACTTTTTCATAATTTTCAAAACACTACGTACGACACGGCATTCTACATGTCAAAAGGCACCAGTTCGCAATAGGACACATAAGTAAGTGAAACTTCGATGGCTCTATAGTTAATACTTTGAGTTTTGCTCGGGAAACGAAATCTCTACTCCTTTTTACTTCTTCATTATTTTCAAACAAACTACTTAAGACACAGCATTCTACCTATCAAAAGACACCAGTTCACAATCAGACACATAACTATGTGAAATTACATGACTCTGTGGTTATACTTTCTGAGATTTGCTCCGGAAACGAAATGTCTATGTCCGGCCAGCCGCCGAGCCGCCCAACTCTACGGACGGACACGTGATAACAATACCCTCCTCCGACTCTGTCAGGTGGAGGGTAGAAAGAAGAGGGAAGAATGAAGTCTCTGTAGAAGAAGAGGAAGATGGAGAAAACAGAAGAATGATGGTAAAGAAAAAGTTAAGGAAAGTGTTAAGAGGAAAGGAAACTATAAAAATGAAAATTACAGGAGGGAAAGGATGGAAGAAAATGACAATACAAAAAAAAAAAAAAGATGTAATACAAGGGAAACAAGGGGGAATGGAGAAGAAAAGGAATGGAAAGCTAAGAGAGGGAAACGAATTGCAAGAATGGAAGGAGGAGGTGACGGTGGAGACAGAGATGGGGGGAGTCTTTTTTTTTTTATTAGGAAAACAAGGAAATTCTGGATTGAAAGAGAACAATGGGCAAAAAATTACAAGGGGAAAAAGTGACGAAGAATTTGGAAGAAAAGGAATGGGAAGAAAATTAAAGAGAGGAGGAAGTGGAAAGATTGTACGAATGAAGAGCGGGAGGTGGGACGGGAGACAGGAAGAAGAGGAAATGAAAGAAAAAGAAAGTTGGCTCAAAGCTGGAAAAATGAAACAAAAGCATTCGGGAGCCGAATGCTAAATGCCTGCCAAAATATATTGTTGGAGAAGATAATGAATTCGCAAAACGCTACGGAATTTAGTCATCACGTTTCGCAAAAAGCCAATTCATATTTTTAAGAAATATATTTATGGGCATTCGGTTGTCCTTGATCAAATTCTCACCAAAAGTAACAGGCTTCTGGAAATCCACATACAGTAGTTGCTGTTTACTGAAAGTTAGATGAAAATTCGTCAGTAACGATTCGAGATGTATTAAGAAGAGAAACACACACACACACACGCACGCGCACACACACACACACACACACACACACACACACACACACACACACACACACACACACTGAAAAAAACATATCGCCACGCCTTGCTAAAGGTAAGCTATAATAGGAGAGAATAATTATGTGGAAAGATTGAAAGACAAATAGACAGACAGGTAAAATGGCGGAAGAGGGAGAGGAGAGAAATGAGATAGAGAGAAGGAAGCAACAAGCGCTCTGACGGAAGGGTCGGAGGTTGGGGTCCACCCAAGGGTCAGTGTTAGACATCAGGAAGGGCATCCGGTCATAAAGTCATACACGCTCCAAAACCAGGGTCTCCGACCAAGGTGCAACGCCTTAGCCCTTACCGATAAAAAGGGACACGGGGTAAAAAAAAACAATATCTATCTATCTATATATATCTATATCTATATCTATCTATCTATATATATCATCATCAGCCGATGAGTGTCCACTGCAGGACCGACCTATCCCTACCGAAGCAGGGACGATACAGCCTATGTATCTCTACCCAGTGGCTTAGGCTGTCTGGAAGAGATTGTATGTAAGGTGGGAAGTGCTTGGAAGTGTGGTTGTAATGGTGGAGTGGCTTTGGATGCATCTGTACCCTGTGAACCAAGTGTAGTCAGCCCGTCTTAAGCCGACTGCGTGCAAGCATACTAGTATGCAATACTGGTTCACCCACAGCATCCCTTGTGTTCACCAAGGCAGTAAGTGGCTCGTTGAACGCTTCCCAAAGTTTTTATAACTCTGGCGGGAGGCAAACCCGCATCCACCAGCATGTAAAACACACTACCATTGTACCACAAAGGCTCCATATATATATATTTATATATATATATATATATATATATATATATATATATATATATATATATATATATATATAGGCTATATATTTATACACATAGAGAGAGTTTTAAATTTGAATGAGTGTAATGGAATATATTTTCAGGTCTCATTACGCCATCTCTCTATTATGCATTACTACAGTTCATGGCTCAACAATCATAATACATTTGATTATTATTGTTTAGGTTATGCACATTAAAAATGAAGGACTTTTCGGTATAGACGCTCGAAACACGGAATTAAAGTTGCAAATTTTCGTCCATTACAACAATTCTAATTTATGCACTGTACCATTTACTCCATAACGCTTTCGAATACGGCATTTTGTTGATGCCGTATTTATGTCTTAAAATGACCTCCGCAATTACCTCGTAAAATTAGTACGCCAACTTCCCAGGCACCATATATATATATATATATATATATATATATATATATATATATATATATATATATATATATATATATATATATATATATATATATATACATGAGTCTACTGCCAAGAATTATTGTACAGCAGTTGTAATATATATGCACAGATAAAAAAAAATTCAAATGAGGAAGGGTGAAGGTGAGAAGCGTGGATTACAGGGAAAGCCACATGAACGAAAGAGTTGTCAAAAGTGAGGGATGGGTATTGAAAAAAAAAAAGTGGGGGGGAGAGAGAGAGAGAGAGAGAGAGAGAGAGAGAGAGAGAGAGAGAGAGGAGTGCGAAAGGAAAGAAGGAGGGAGTGAAAAAGAAAATAGGGAGAGAAAGGAGGACGGTAAAAACGGAGACGGGAGGTGAAAGGGAACGGAGAGGAATGGCTGAAAGGGCAAAGTTGTGAGAAAAACAGGTAATGTTCAGTGGCTGGCTCAGAGAGACAAAGACTTCTTCAATTCTTTCTCCCTCATCCGTCTTCACTCCCCTCCCTCCACCACTCCACCCTTTCTACTTCCCTCTACCATCATTCCACCCCAGTTTTTCACCTTTTATCGTCATTTTGCCACTTAATAAAGCCTTTTCTCACCCTTTCCTTGTCAGTCTCTTGACGCACAGAGACGGGCACAAAATAATTTAAATGTAATTGAATACTAAATATATAAATTTACATAAAAAGCTTTAAATACCAAATACATTACATAAAATGGATTTAAATACAATTAAAATACATTTTCAAATATTTATCATAAAGTAATCTTTTCAACGCCAATCTTCCTCTTTTAATGTTTAAAGATGTTACGATTACCATAATTTGGCCGAGCGGCTAGAGTCCAGAGTCTACGGTGAAAGAAGAGTTCTGGGTGAACGTAGAAGCACTTCTAGATGAGCTGGAGAGTAGCGCGAGAATATTTCTGATCGGGAATATCAGTGGAAAAGTGGGGAAGTTTACATTGAAAGGGGTAGTCGGACAGTAGGATGTACCCTCTGAAGTGAAAAAGACTATAAAAAAGTAGAGTCCTTGTAGACGTTTAAGCGAAGAAGGGATGGGTAATAGCTTACGAGTATATCTTTACCAGGGTCAGTTTTGTCCACAGGTATACATGGCAAGTAATTAGGAAGATGAGACTTGAGTCGGATGAACGTTACGCAATGTTTCACGATGTATATTTGGAAAATTAAACGAGAAGAAATATTGTACTAGGCACTTGAATGTACTGAGACTGGGGGAAAGGAAAGATTCAACAGTTCCAAAGATAGAGCAATAAAAGGGATGGGTGAACAGTAAGTAGAGGATGACATGAGGCAGGTGATGCAGAGGTGGTAGAAGACTGTGGAAAAATTTTAACATGAGGAGAAGGAGGGGGGAGAGGGAGGAGAACAAATAGAAATGGAGATGTGACTGGATATAATTTGGAGCAGATAACATATTTACTGTTGATAAACTACATCTGTGCAGTGAGGTAGTGTGCGGAGTGAGTAAGGGAACGAAAGGAACAGCATGGTGGAATTAGAAGGTGAAACGAGTTGCGGAAAAGAATATAAAAGCATTTAGTGAATGGATGGGAAGTAAAGGAATAGAGGATGTGGAGAGACGGTAACGAGGGCAGTATAATAAGAGATGTGAAATGACTGGTGACACAGAATAAAATAGTAGTGGATGACAAGTTTGGAAGTAGCCTGAGTGTATAATATGGAGGAAGGTCAAAAGTGTAAAACAGGGTGTTAAGGGAAGTAGCAGATAAGTTAAAGACAAAAAATAAGGCATAATGCTGATGCAGAAAAGGGAGAAATTTATCAGATGGAGACACCATTTTAAGGAAATACTAAATAAAAAGGAGATGACTGGGATTAACAAAGAAAGATGGGAGGAACGGATCAGCAGAAGTGAGTGAGACACTAAAGAACATCAAAATGGAGAGAGCTCATCAACTGATGACTTATATAGTGAAATGTTCAAATATGTTGGAGAAATCATGGGTGAATGGCTTTGGAAACAAGAAGAGACTCTTCACAGACCTGCGGCAAAACTATTGCAGATAGTTTTTTTTTTTTTAAGTTTCTTTGAAACACATAGAATATGGGAAATTGTTTTATTAAAATACCTCCTTTAGACCAAAATTGAAATTGTCTAAATTATCAGTTGATGCAACAACTGACATGTTAAAAGAATTCAAAATTTCAAGCTGAGCAACTTTATTTCTTAAGGAAATCACTCAGAGTTCTCAAAGAGCTTATATTCGAATTTTCCTTGAAGGATTAAAAAAAAAAAAAAAGATTCTCTAGGTGTCCCACTAATAGATCTATCGGCTTCGCCGCAAATAAATATGCAGACTGGCCTTGGAGGAAGGGAGAGTTCCATAGGTCTAGAAATCAGGTATAAGAGTTCCATTATACAGAGGGAAAGGGGAAATAGAAGTATGTGACAGTCATACTTTTTTTGTGAGTAAAAAGAAAGATATATGGTAGAATAATTATCCAGATAGGGGGGAAAGTGGGGAATTATTTGATGAGGAGTAGGGGCTTTTTAGAAAGTGAACGGGATGTGTAGACTGGATTTTCTTCTGCGATGATAATTGAAAAAGAATTTAGAGAAGGGAAAGAAGTTGTATGCTGTCTTTATGGATCTAGAATAACCACAGAACAAACTTGGTCGAGAAGAAATGCATAATGTGCTCAAAACATATAGAGCAGATGTGAAACTGCTGAATTCAGTAAATGGACACATGGGTGGTAGGGCGTGCGAAGAGTGAACTAAGCCAGTTCATTACTTTGTATGTTGTACTGAAACAGGATTCGTTATACTTCCATGGTTATTCATATTATTATATACTCGTAATTAATTACATATATATATATATATATATATATATATATATATATATATATATATATATATATATATATATATATATATATATTGCCAGAAATAAAATGCAAGGTAGGGCAGTGAATGTTGAAGTATTCGAGGTGAGAAATAATAGGATTTGTAAATTACCTACAAGTATACTGTTGTGAAGATGAGTGGGAGCAACAAAGCATGGTGAATGACCTTGGAAATATGTAAAAGGAATGAAGTTTGAAAGTGTAAATACTAAACTGAAATTCAGAGTACTTAAATAATGTAAATACACGTTGAAGGTAGTATTTACAAATATACGTTTACGTATAAATGTATCTGAATATGCGTTTAAGTACTAAAGCATTTACTTCAACACTGCCCATCTCTGTTAACATATTTTATAAGAATTGTTCTTGATACCTTTATGCTTGTATTCAGTTTAGCAGAGTACCTTAGGAGAAAATTTAATCAAGGCTATGTCTTAATCCTCAGTTCCAAACGTCACCACGGAGCAGAGTAAAACAGCATGACAGTATCATCAAGAAAATGTGAAATACATGTTCGGAGTAATGGGGAATGAGAGATTTTTCGAACTGAGGGTAGTTAAATATAGCCTTCTGTAAACTTACCCCTAAAAGAAGTTATCCATGAGCGGAATAAGGTCTTCTGTACTGATCAGGCGCAAAATAACATGTATTATGGGCTGAAACTGCTAAAGACTCAACAACATTCATTCAACCATTCAACTACATTTCTTCCTTATCCCCACCATTACTCTCCACCACCACTACTCCATCATTGTCCTTGCACCTCTCAGTCTCATTCCATCACATCTCCACCACTGTTTCTCTACCACTCCACCACTGTTCCTTCTCCTTTCCACCGTATTTCCATCACTCCATTACACTCCAAAACTCAACAACACTCCAGGCCATAATTAACACTCTCTCCACCACATCACCTCCACTACCTTGCTCGCTTCACCACTCCACACGAACTCCACCAGTTCAGTGCCAAACCACACCCTCTCGACCGTGCTTTTTCACACCTGCACCACTCTACACCTCCACCACCACAACACCACACTCTCTCTAGTACCCACACCCTCCACCACTCAACACCCTCTCCACCAGTACTCCACTTCCTCAACTCCACCACTCCACCACTAATCCACACCATCACTCCACAATATCCATCACTACTCCAAACTTTCTCCTTCACTAATCCACACTCTCGCCTCCTCCACTCTACACTCTCCATCCCAACTCCACATTATCACTTCCACTCCACACCCTCTCCACATCACACTCTCTCCATCACCATTCCACATCCTCTCCACCACCACTCCACACTCCACCATCATTCACACTCTCGCCATCACCACTGCACATCCTCTTTACCACCACTCCACAGTTTCCTCCACCACCCGCCTCCACCACAGCCACCGTATAATGCAGTAAGGGATACGAGGACATAAGGCACCAACTGAACTTATAGTG